>NW_027507892.1:4565798-4745798 GCF_037356315.1 Lithobates pipiens | reverse complement strand
ATCTATCTATCTCTCTATCTATCTATCTCTCTATCTACCTATCTATCTGTATATCTATCTATCTCTATGTATATCTATCTGTCCATCCGTCCGTCTGTCTGTATATCTATCTATGTATATCTATTTATCTGTTTAACTGCATATCTACCTGTCTGTATGTCTATCTTATGTATATTTGCCTATCTGTCTGTCCTATCCAATTTATCCCTCTGTCTTTCTGTCTATAGGCCCCATCACGGCAAGTGACGTTGGGGGGGGGGGGTTGGTTGTGGGTTTTTTGCGCCCCCCTAAAAAAATGGAGCACCTGCTAGAAAGGACAGAACAGGGATGGGAAGTGGAAAGACAAATAAACCCCATCCCCAAGAGAAATCCAGGTACCTATGATGTTCCCTGTGATCTGGTCGGTTGGAAGTAGGATATCTTATCAGTGGTATTTTAATGATTTATTGTATCATATCTTTATAAGTGGTAACCTATGGACTAATTGTATAATTTTTTTATTAGTGGTATTGTTCAATAAATGAAACATTTTCAGAAAAATGAAGTACATCTGGAAAAAGTTGTATGAAGAAATTTGCAACATGAATTATTGGACCATATATCATCAACTAGCACTTCTATGTTTATTATGATGAAATAGAAAATAAACTAAACTCAAACCCCTGGGCTATGTAATATGTATTATAGTTGAGGGAATGGAATGTATCTAATCATGTTATTTTATATATAAATGAAAGTAAATAGGAATTCAAGATGAGACCTAAGGCGTGTATGTAAGGTATAATTTCTGGCAGATTAGTAAATACACAAAAATAAATATAAGTATAGAAAGAGGATGGAGGAAAAAAAGAGAAAATGAGAGTATCAGAGAAGAAAGGAAAAAGATAAGACCAGTTAGGAAGAGGTAGGGAATGGGAGGGAAGGAGCAATAATGGGAAAGGGAAAGACAAATAATCCCATCCCCAAGAGCAGTCCAGGTACCTATGAGTTTCATAGACTTAAAGTGTGAGTTCACCGTTTCACAAAATAAAGGTGAATCTTATACCATCCCCACCCCTCATCCCACCCCCCCCCCCCTGTCCCTCTGCACTTTTCTCCGTGGGTAATTATCTGTCATTATTTCTGCCAAAATTAGTAATCAGACGAGCCAGGATCAGGAAGTCAGGAGGCGGTGTTGTCAGAAGCCAAAGATCAGGAACCAGAAGAAACATCAGCCAGGCAAAGTCATAACTATCGCTAAAATTATCACCTGAAAAGCGCCTCTCAGGCCTCCCCAGTGTGAAAGCCTGCGTGCTTTTACACTGGGGTGGTGGGCGCAGCAGGACCGAAAAAAAAGTCCTGCAAGCAGCGTCTTTGGGGCAGTGTGAGAGCGGTGTATACACTGAAATCAATGGCCAGCGCTGCCGAAGTGCCTGCCAAGTGCTTTGCCAGCGGTGCTTTGCGAGTGGTTTTAACCCTTTCATCGGCCGCTAGCGGGTTTAAAAGCGCCGCTATAACATTGGTAAATCACTGCTAAAACTAGTGGGGCTTTACTGCTAATTCGGCCGTGCTAGCAGTGTGAAAGACTCTAATTGACATTGATACTAATTTAAAAAATGCTTTTTAAAAAAGATTCTGCCCAAAATATACTGAGCATGACCTTTGACCCTGACCATTGACCCTGACCATTGACCCTTACTTGCCCCAAATACTAACCCTGGCACTGACCTAGATCGAACCTTGATCTAGCTATTTTCTAGACATGTGCGATTAGTATCGTACGAAGTGAAAATTCGTACGAATTTCCGTAAATTCGTACATTCTGGAGAATCCAAAATACGAATTGCTATGCTTCTGAATTTTGTACGAAATACGAAATTTCGTTGGTGAATTTCGGATCCAAATTCCGTTAGGCCGCGTACACACGGGCGGACTGTTCGCCCAACCTTGTCCGCTGAACAGTGTTTGGGCGGACAGTCCGCCCGTGTGTGGGCTTTCAGCGGACAGTTTCAGCGGACAGTTGGACGGACAAAGTCTTTCGGAAATTCCGAAAAACTGTCCGCTGAAACTGTGTTTGAGCGAACAGTCCGCCCGTGGGTAGGCTACTTTCGAAATGAGCAAACTGTTCCCGCTCGGAAAGTCCGCCCATTTCGAGCGCGTGTACAGGTAGGCGGGGCCCGCGAAGGAGACGTCGCGGGCTCCGCCGCCTGGAATGGGCTTAAAGGGGAACCCCAACGCCGAAAAAAATCGGCGTGGGGGTTCCCCCAAAGTCCACACCAGACCCTTGTCCGAGCACGCTACCCGGCCGGCCAGGAAAGGGGGGGCGAGCGAGCGCGCCCCCCCTCCTGAGCCGTACCAGGCCGCGTGCCCTCAACATGGGGGGTGCCTTGGGGAAGGGGGGGCCGCGCGGCCCCCCCACCCCAAAGCACCTTGTCCCCATGTTGATGAGGACAAGGGCCTCTTCCCGACAACCCTGGCCGTTGGTTGTCGGGGTTTGCGGGCGGGGGGCTTATCGGAATCCGGGAGCCCCCTTTAAGAAGGGGGCCCCCGGATACCGGCCCCCCACCCTATGTGAATGAGTATGGGGTACAATGTACCCCTACCCATTCACCTGTGAAATAAAGTACAAAAAAAAACACAACACAGGGAAAAAATATTTTATTGCACAGCTCCGGGGGTCTTCCGTCTTCGGGGGTCTTCTCGCCGGACTCCTCCGCTATCTGTGTGTAGCTCTTTTACTAGCGGAGGAGTCCGGCTTTCTTCCTCCCCGCCGCCGGCCTCTTCTCCCGACTTCGGGGGTCTTGTCCCCCTCTTCGGTTCTTCTGCCGGGCCACCGCGCCTTCTTGTAGCTCTTTTGCAGGCGGTGGCCCGGTCTTCTGTCGCCGCTGCCTTCCGTTCTTCTGTCGCCGCCTTCGGTTCTTCTGCCGGGCCACCGCGCCTTCTTGTAGCTCTTTTACAGGCGGTGGCCCGGTCTTCTGTCGCCGCTGTCGTCGCCGCCGCCGCCGCCTTTCGTTCTTGTTCTTCTTCTTGTTCTTCTTCTTCTTCTCCTGGAGATGTTGACTCGACGAGCTCTCCGGCCGGAATGCCAGGGACACGCTCCGCTGCCACTTATATAGTGACAATGGGGCGGTGTCACATGGTATATGTCACATGGGTTGGTCACATGGTGACCCCGCCCCCTTACGATGTCATAGTCCCCATGTGACATCAACCCATGTGACCAACCCATGTGACATATACCATGTGACACCGCCCCATTGTCACTATATAAGTGGCAGCGGAGCGTGTCCCTGGCATTCCGGCCGGAGAGCTCGTCGAGTCAACATCTCCAGGAGAAGAAGAAGAAGAACAAGAAGAAGAACAAGAACGGAAGGCGGCGGCGGCGGCGACGACAGCGGCGACAGAAGACCGGGCCACCGCCTGTAAAAGAGCTACAAGAAGGCGTGGTGGCCCGGCAGAAGAACCGAAGGCGGCGACAGAAGAACGGAAGGCAGCGGCGACAGAAGACCGGGCCACCGCCTGCAAAAGAGCTACAAGAAGGCGCGGTGGCCCGGCAGAAGAACCGAAGAGGGGGACAAGACCCCCGAAGTCGGGAGAAGAGGCCGGCGGCGGGGAGGAAGAAAGCCGGACTCCTCCGCTAGTAAAAGAGCTACACACAGATAGCGGAGGAGTCCGGCGAGAAGACCCCCGAAGACGGAAGACCCCCGGAGCTGTGCAATAAAATATTTTTTCCCTGTGTTGTGTTTTTTTTTGTACTTTATTTCACAGGTGAATGGGTAGGGGTACATTGTACCCCATACTCATTCACATAGGGTGGGGGGCCGGTATCTGGGGGCCCCCTTCTTAAAGGGGGCTCCCGGATTCCGATAAGCCCCCCGCCCGCAGACCCCGACAACCAACGGCCAGGGTTGTCGGGAAGAGGCCCTTGTCCTCATCAACATGGGGACAAGGTGCTTTGGGGTGGGGGGGCCGCGCGGCCCCCCCTTCCCCAAGGCACCCCCCATGTTGAGGGCACGCGGCCTGGTACGGCTCAGGAGGGGGGGCGCGCTCGCTCGCCCCCCCTTTCCTGGCCGGCCGGGTAGCGTGCTCGGACAAGGGTCTGGTGTGGACTTTGGGGGAACCCCCACGCCGATTTTTTTCGGCGTTGGGGTTCCCCTTTAAGCCCATTCCAGGCGGCGGAGCCCGCGACGTCTCCTTCGCGGGCCCCGCCTACCTGTACACGCGCTCGAAATGGGCGGATTTGCCTCCGCCTTACGTGGGCGAGTCCGTTCATTTCAAAAGTTGAGCGGACTGTTTGGCAAACAGTTCGCTGAAACAGTCCGCTCGTGTGTGAGCAAGTCCGCTCATGCAAATTTTGAGCGGACTGTTTGCCGAAACTGTTTGACGAACAAGGTTGGGCAAACAGTCCGCGCGTGTGTACGCGGCCTCACAGTCAGCACAGCACAGGGGTGGTGGGATCCCCTCATAATGCGCACAGCACAGGGATAGTGGGAGCCCCTTATAATGATAAATTCATCATAACGAACGTTTGCAATTGTTACGAAAAGTTAACGAACCTAACGAAAATTGGTATTTGGTACAAATTCAAATTGAATTTCGGACACGAGCGAAATAAATTTATTGATGGTGCACATGTCTACTATTTTCTATATATTTTAAATTTTTATTTTTTTTATCGTTATTATTATTATTATTTTTACATACAATTTTTTTTTATCTCTCTGTAAGGAAAGAGACCGTATACCATGTATCTCTCCCCTCCATTTACACAGAGAGAAACAGAGGTGCCGGCTTTAGGCTGCATTCACATCCGAGCATTTTATTTTCAGGCAGAAAGTCATGTGTTTTTACCCCGATTTTGCCACGATTTTACCGCATTTTTGCTGCGATTTTGTCCTAGTCAGAAGGTCACCAATGTAAAAAGCAGAAAAACGCCTGTAATCTGCCCAAAAAGAAGCTCAGCTTCAGTCTACAAAACGCTCAGATGTGAACAGGCGCCGTTTAAATGAATGGGATTTTGCTTGTTGGGCATCTTTCTGGCGTATTTTTGGGGAGTTTTAGCTCTGGTGTGAATGCAGCCTAATGCCACATACATGCAGTCAGATTTTCTGATGGAAAATGTTCGATGGGAGCTTTTTGTCAGAAATTTCCGATCGTGTGTAGGCTCCATTGGACATTTTACAAAATCCGTTGTCGGAAATTCCGATCGTATGTACACAATTCCGACGCACAAAGTTCTACACATGCTCGGAATCAGGCAGAAGAGCCGCACTGGCTATTGAACTTCAATTTTCTCCGCTCATCGTACGTCACCGTTTTCTTGGCGTTCGGAATTTCCGACAACATTGTGTGATCGTGTGTATGCAAGACAAGTTTGAGCCGACATACGTCGGAAAAAATACCATGGATTTTGTTGTCGGAATGTCTGATCGTGTGTATGCGGCATTCGCCCTTGTACATACGGTCGGACATTCCGACGGAAAATGTCAGATCGGACCGTGTTGTCGGATAATCCGACCATGTGTGGGCTACATTGGACTGTTTCCATCGGAATATCCGACCAACAAAGTTTTAGAGCTGGGCTATAAAATTTTCCCACAACATGATGCGATCGGACTTTGTCCGATCATTTGTAGAGATTTCCGATTGGACAAAGTGCCACGCATGCTCAGATCAAATTCCTAGACCAAAGCTATTGGCTACTAGCCTGAACGTAGTCCCGTCGTAACGAAATAACGTCATCATGTTATGAACGATCGGATTTTCCGACAACTTTGTCAGACCATGTGTATGCAACACCAGTTTTGGACAAAATCCGTCTGACAAAATCTGACGGATTTTGTTGTCGGAATGTCCGGCCGTGTGTACAAGGGCTTAGAGTGACTCATCATTGTTATAGCCAATATCACAGCGATCAGGTGACCCGGAACGGTAGTATGGGACCTGGGGCTGCCACTGAGACCCCTCTGTGTGACACTCTCCGAGCACAAAGATAGATATATGCAGCCCCACAGAAAAAAACCCAGTCCAGTGAGGTTGCATATATGTGTTACATCGGTGTGAAGGGGTAAAAGTTACATATGTTTTTGTGTTTCAGCCCTGTGTGGGCCTTAATCATGGTTATGATTAAGGTCCGCACAAGTCTGTGGCCTGTAAGCATGATTGTCCCAAAATGTGTACCTTTTATCCTGTGTTTAACCGGTTCCCGACCGGCCGTCGCAGTTATACTACGGCAGGTTGGCTCCCCTGGGCGAGCCATCATAGCTGTATGTTGGCCCTTTAAGATGCTGTAGGAGGCATGCACGTGCGCCCGCAGCGCATCCCGGGAGCCGATTGCGAGTGTCGGGCGAGTGCGATGAACCAGGTTCTGTGTGGATAACACACAAATCCCGGTTCTCTCAGGGGAGAGGAGAGATTGTGTGTTCATACTAAGTATGAACACTGATCTCTCTCCTCTCCTAGTCAGTCCCATCCCCAATACAGTTAGAACATGCTGAGGGAACACACCCCTTCCCTGCCAGTGACATTTATTCAGTAATCAGTGTTTTTAAAGCAATGGTTGCTGTATTAATGTCACTGGTGCGTGTGCCGGCTTACAATACAAGTTTTTGGGAAAATTAGCAAAAATAAAAATAGATCCTGAAGACAAATCTGGAAGAATATGAATGTGCGTGCAAATAAAACCAATCACGATCAAATACGACTTCCCACATCGAATTCGCACATCTGTAAAAACTCTTACAAACCCCTTCTGAAGTTTCCGTAATTTCAGTCTTTGGTACTTTGATTAGAATGCGGAAAGTGTCTAGCAAAGTTCTGATACAATAAACTTCCTAATGGGAACTTTATGTTACATTCACAGCTAGTGAGTGACATGGAGCAGGTTAATCGCTGTAAAATGATAAAACAAATAGACGAGATAGACTGAAACCTTTTTAGAGTCTCTTTTCTCTCTTTGAGCTTTCTCCAAAGTGAATTTAGACAAAGCCACCTGCAGTTCGGGGAGTTTGGAAAGCAAAGTGTTCTCTGTATACTTCCACTCTGCAAAGTAGAATAAAGGAACACGAGGCAAGGGACCCTCTTGGCAAGGTTATTAGTTCTATCTTTAATCCACAGCTCAGTATCTGATTCATCCTGTAGAAAGTAGACTGTTATTACACTGCTTGACCTGGCTATATTGTGCAACAGTCAATAGCATGGTCTACGTCCCGTCCTTATAAAATATTGCTGCATAGGTGATGATAGTTCAAAACAATCTTCCTCAGGGTCACTTTGCAATTGAACAGTTGCATCTGAACACATTATATATACTGTGTGTGTGTGTGTATATATATATATATATATATATATATATATATATATATATATATATATATATATATATTATCTAGATCAGTGGTCTCCAAACTGTGGCCTTTGCTTGCTTTTATCTGGCCCTTGGGGCACTATTCCTCTCACTGACACCAAGGACGGGCACCATTCCTCCCATTGATACCAATGATGGGGCACTATTCCTCCCATTGATACCTGTGACGGGAGTCAATTTTGGCGGGGGGGGGGGGGGCTCTTGTGGAACCCAGCTTACCTTAGAGAGTTCTGGAAACTCCTTGTCCAGCTCCCCAGCCCTTTCTATGTGTAATGCCCTGTACACACGGTCGGACATTCCGACAACAAAATCCGTCAGATTTTTTTCCGACGGATTTTCCTTGCATACACACGGTCGCACAAAGTTGTCGGAAAATCAGAACGTTCAGAACGCAGTGATGTAGAACCCATACGACTATAAAGAGGGCAGTAGCCAATCTTTCCAGCTTTCGTCTCGTAATTTATTCTGAGCATGCGTGACACTTTGTCCGTCAGAATTGTCTACACACGATCGTAATTTAAACGATCTGATTTTGTTGTCGGAAAATTTTAGATCCTGCTCTCAAACCTTGTGTGTCAGGAAATTCCAACGGAAAAAGTCAGATTGAGCCCACACACGATCTGATTTTCCGACAACAAGCTCCGATCGCACATTATTTGTCGGAAAGTCCGACCGTGTGTATAGGGCATTAGTCATACTGTGTCTATTAGGGGCACAGGGTGACCGAGAACCCCAGTCTGATCTTCACTAATCAGACTCACCGTACAACCACATCGGACTCAGCATTTCCTTTTAACTGTTATCCAGGGTTTTATATGTGTGGTTTGTGTTTGTCAGGGCTGGGATCAGCCCTTCCTTCTCTGAGCTGGCTGCTCAGCTGTCGGCTAATTGTCAGCTCCTATCTCTCCACAGTGACTCAGCTGTTGATGATATCCTGCTCGTCAGTCCTGCCTACTGAAACCGTCCAGCCCAGAGGATCTCTGCCTTCGCCTTAGTCAACATCACAGAGACACTCTCCTGCATTCCTGTTAAAGAGGAAGTAAACCCTGATGCATTTACTTCCTCTTTGTTTCCCTGCAAAGGTAAAGCATAATGGGCTACTATGCCCATTATGTGTCACTTACCTGACACAGTAGCCAGTGAGGTCACCGCTGTCCCCTCTTCCACGGAACGTCCATCTTCTTTCCATAGACAGCGGTGCCTGTCTTTTTGCAAATATCTCCTAAACCGTGTAGGTTTAGGAGATATTTCTTGGACCTACAGGTAAGCCTTAATCTAGGCTTACCTGTAGGTCAAAGTGGTCTGTAAGGGGTTGGACTTTCTTGGCTGACATCCCTTCTGGCTCCAGATCCTGCTTGCTGTTTTACTACGCTCATCTACAGCTCCCTGACGTTTGGCTTGTCTGACTATCCATTCCGGTTCCTGAACTCTGGCTATGTTTTGACTAGGTTTGCTCTATTTACTTTTATTATTAAACAAGTGTGATTTAACTGTACTTCTGTCTTGGTCTGATTACATGGTTTCTAATAGTGTTAAATGAATAAAGGGGCCCTTTCACTTGGGACATTAATATTTCTGAACAATAGCCCTCAAGAATATATGAATCGTCAGAGACCATCACCAGATGATTTGAGGTGGGGTGGGGGTTGCTATGTGTTTGTTAAGTGCCTGTATTCCATTATTCTATTGTTTGTGTCTGTCTTGGGAGCAACCTATTATGGGATGTATATCTCTATGTGGATTAGCTGTGAGAGGTCAGATGAGGGATTTCTCCAGCAGCCCCTCCCAAAGACGGTCTACTATTGGAAAGTGGAATACACCTGTGTCATGCTACTGGAGGAGGTAAAGTTTACTCCACCCTGTGTCACTATGCAAAGAAGGGGGATTGTCCCCTGAGTGTATACTGTATCTCTGTACCTGTGTTCAAATAAGCAGTTAATCTGGTTTACTCCAAAACTGGTATTGCCTAGTTATTGGGGTAACTATAGCCAGACTTGCGGGTCTTGTGTTCCAGAACTTAGGAAGCAGCTTCTTCGCAGAGATACCCAACAGGGTGTCCGGATTCTGTCACAATACCAACGATGGGGCACTATTCCACTGTCTAATACCATTGATGGAGCATTGTTTACTCCTACTGACACTAGGACATTTTAAAGTCTGAAGGACAGTAAACCGACCCTTTGTTTATAAAGTTTGGAGACCCCTGATCTAGATGAACATCAACTTCACCTGCAGAATGTTAAAACTTTGGTGGATTCCTGGAAACAAGGCGCATGGGGGTAACTTTATTTTGATCACATGTTTATTTTGATCATATGTATAATTTACAGAGTACACGGAACAAACAAAAAGTAATCATCATATATAAATTATTAAACAAATACGTGATTTAAAGAAAGGACCTCATGATTGACACCTGATTTGATACCTGATTGTGATATTGTTGTAGATTCTTAGTAAATGTAGCACCACAGGATGGAACTGTGAGTGCACAGATTAGTAAGGAAGGTTCTAGGTCAGTGATGGCAAACCTTGGCACCCCAGATGTTTTGGAACTACATTTCCCATAATGCTCATGCACTCAGCAGTGTAGTTGAGCATCATGGGAAATGTAGTGCCAAAACATCTGGGGTGCCAAGGTTCCCCATCACTGTTCTAGGTGGTCTGTATCAGTTGAAGGGCTGACAATCAATGTCATGTTTAACACTGATACTATTATCAGTATTTTTGGTTGATTTTTGTATTATTTATTATATGTTTGCTTCTGTTTATTCAGAATAATTGCCTAAAGCTCCCGAGGAAGCGCTTTTGCATGCAGCATGTAGATCGGCACTATACTACGCTTAAACCACACCAAGCCCGATTGGATACTGGCTATTGTTCCTCTCGGACGCCTTATTCTTATCAGGAACGGGTCTTGGTGGTTTTGATGGGACCTATATATTCAATAGGCATTTTCTGTATTGTGTGATTTTTAATATGTTTATATTTTTAATTGTCTGTAATAAAGCTATAAAGTTGTATCTAACTTTGTGTACTCTCTGCCTATAAAGTCCATGACATTGTCCAAATATATATTATCCAGATATTGTTATAGAAAGTGTCTTTCCATATTCAGACCAGTTACACCCCTTTCACACCAGGGCATTTTGCAGGCGCTATAGCATTCGAAATAGCGCCTGCAAAACGCCCTAAAGAAGCTGCACCATTGTGTGTAGTGTGAAAGCCCGAGGGCTTTCACACTACAACGGTGCGCTGGCAGGACGTCAGGGAAAAGTCCTGCCAGCAGCTTCTTTGGAGCGGTGAAGGAGCGGTGTGTTTACTGCTCCTCCACCGCTGCTCCCCATTGAAATCAATGGGGCAGCGCTGTAATACTGCCGGCAAAACGCTGCTATTGCGGCGTATTGCTGGCAGTTTTAACCCTTTCTCGGCCGCTAGCGGGGGTAAAAGCGCCCCGCTAGCGGCCGAAATGCGGCGCAAATCCGCCGGTAAAACGCCGCTAAAAATAGCAGCGTTTTACCACCCACGCTATCGGTGGTGTGGTGTGAAAGGGGTCTAAAAGCAGTAGCAAACCGCACCACTATAACTACCACTTTAAAACCAAGTAGCAGCAGTCCAAATTCACAGTTCCAAGTTTCTAAAACACAGACGATGCAGTTGATTTACTAAGGCAAACAGACTGTCCACTTTGCAAGGGAATCATATGCAGTGCTTAGAGTATGAGTTGAAGCTCTGCTGATTTCCATCATCCAATCATCTGCAAGCAACATTTTTTTTTGCGCATGATTGGGTATTCTTTCTAAAATGAAGCTTCCTATTCATTAACCACTTCACGCAAAATCAGGTACCTGTACGTAATTTCTTTTTAAATGGTTATACCAGGGTGATGCCTGAAGCTAGAGGCATCACCCTGGTACCGTTTATTTAGAGCAGATTTTGGCTTTCATGTGATAACAACAGATGAGGCCAAGCAGCCATTTGGCCGATATCATAAGCAGGGGGAGGGGACGTCAACCCCCATCCTGCCACCTTCTGCCACTCCGCCCGGGCCTCCCGTTCCACCGGTTGACCAGGTGGCATGTCTGCCAGCTGGCCGGATTTTTCTCGGCAGCCAACCGCGCTGATTTAAAAAAATCCAAGGTATTCAAAAATGCAGATTTTGCCAATTTGAACCATTGAAGTGCAAAGGAGGGGTTTGGGGTCTGTCACTGCTTATTACTGTCACAAGGGATGTTTACAGTTATCAGAATATATATATATATATTTTTTTAAAGGAACAGTGTAAAAATAATAATTATATAAAATATTATATAAAATAAAGAATGCTTTAAAGCATCCCCGTCCCACCAAAGGAGTCATGCCAGCCAATAAAGTAAACGGTGTTCACATTACACATGAGAGGTTTTTTGCCGTGATAGTTAGAGCAAGAGCAATACTTTTAGCAAAAGACCTCCTCTTTATCTCTAAACAGGTAACCATTCCATTTTTTTAAAACATCACCTATGGAGATTTTTAAGTGCTGTAGTTTGTAACCATTCCACAAGTGCGTGCAGTTTTAAAGCGTAACATGTTAGGTATCTGTTTACTTGGTGTGACATCATCTTTCACAATATACAAAAACATTCAAAAGGTGTATACTAATGCGCTAACAAAGCAAACTGTGCTGACTATAAATATCTACAAATAAATATTAATTGATAAAGTGCTAAATGGAAATAAGAAGCAGCTAAACTTCTAAAGTGTTACCAACACCCATAAAAAAACTGTGTATATAAAGTGAAGTAGCGCTAATTAATTAAACCAATACAATAAACAGTAAATAAATTGTATCTAACCAAATATCAACAGGGGATAAACGTATCCATAAAGAGTGATAAGTAATGTTCAAAGAAGTAATAATAATATTCACACAACACGTGATCCAAATTAATGTGAATAAAGTGCAATAAATCTTAATGTGGAAAAAAAATGTTTACATTTATATATATTCCTTGATATCAAAAAATTACCAAAAAATAATAAAAATAGAAATATTAATTAGAAAGTTGAATAGAGTGCAATACTGGTAAAGTGTAATCCAAAGAATATGAGCAGTCCAAAAAATAAATATAAATAAATATATATATATATATATATATACATATATACATACATATATATATATATATGTACAGTGTCTTGCGAAAGTATTCAGCCCCCTTGAACTTTTCAACCTTTTGCCACATTTCAGGCTTCAAACATAAAGATATAAAATTTTAATTTTTTGTGAAGAATCACCGACAAGTAGGACACAATTGTGAAGTGGAACGAAATCTATTGGATATTTTAAACTTTTTTAGCAAATAAAAAACTGAAAAGTGGTGCGTGCAAAATTATTCGGCCCCTTTACTTTCAGTGCAGCAAACTTACTCCAGAAGTTCAGCGAGGATCTCTGAATGATCCAATGTTGTCCTAAATGACTGATGGTGATAAATAGAATCCACCTGTGTGTAATCAAGTCTCTGTATAAATGCACCTGCTCCGTGATAGTCTCAGGGTTCTGTTGAAAGCGCAGAGAGCATCATGAAGACCAAGGAACACACCAGGCAGGTCCGTAATACTGTTGTGGAGAAGTTTAAAGCCGCATTTGGATACAAAAAGATTTCCCAAGCTTTAAACATCCCAAGGAGCACTGTGCAAGTGATCATTTTGAAATGGAAGGAGTATCAGACCACTGCAAATCTACCAAGACCTGGCCGTCCCTCTAAACTTTCAGCTCAGACAAGGAGAAGACTGATCAGAGATGCAGCCAAGAGGCCCATGATCACTCTGGATGAACTGAAGAGAACTACAGCTGAGGTGGGAGAGTCTGTCCATAGGACAACAATCAGTCGTACACTGCACAAATCTGGCCTTTATGGAAAAGTGGCAAGAAGAAAGCCATTTCTCAAAGATATCTATAAAAAGTCTCGTCTAAAGTTTGCCACAAGCCACCTGGGAGACACACCAAACATGTGGAAGAAGGTGCTCTGGTCAGATGAAACCAAAATCAAACTTTTTGCCCACAATGCAAAACGATATGTTTGGCGTAAAAGCAACACAGCTCATCACCCTCAACACACCATCCCCACTGTCAAACATGGTGGTGGCAGCATCATGGTTTGGGCCTGCTTTTCTTCAGCAGGGACAGGGAAGATGGTTAAAATTGAGGGGAATATGGATGCAGCCAAATACAGGACCATTCTGGATGAAAACCTGTTGGAGTCTGCAAAAGACCTGAAACTGGGACGGAGATTTATCTTCCAACAAGACAATGATCCCAAACATACAGCAAAATCTACAAAGGAATGGTTCACAAATAAACGTATCCAGGTGTTAGAATGGCCAAGTCAAAGTCCAGACCTGAATCCAATTGAGAATCTGTGGAAAGAGGTGAAAACTGCTGTTCACAAACGCTCTCCATCCAACCTCACTGAGCTCAAGCTGTTTTGCAAGGAAGAATGGGCAAGAATTTCAGTCTCTCGATGTGCAAAACTGATAGAGACATACCCCAAGCGACTTGCAGCTGTAATCGCAGCAAAAGGTGGCTCTACAAAGTATTAACGCAAGGGGGCCGAATAATTTTGCCTGCCCCACTTTTCATTTTTTTATTAGTTAAAAAAGTTTCAAAAATCCAATAGATTTCGTTCCACTTCACAATTGTGTCCCACTTGTTGGTGATTCTTCACAAAAAATAAAAATTTTATATCTTTATGTTTGAAGCCTGAAATGTGGCAAAAGGTTGAAAAGTTCAAGGGGGCCGAATACTTTCGCAAGGCACTGTATATATATATATATATATATATATATATATATATACATATTATATAAATAGTCCAATAAAGCAATGATGGAATAATTAACTAATGCTCTAAAAATGCACTGTTATTAAAGTGCAGTGCTTTGTGCAAATAATGGCATATCATCCATTTTGATCCCTGTTTTGGATTATATGCCATTATTTGCACAATGCCCTGCACTTTAATAATAGTGCATTTTAGAGCATTAGTTCATTATTCCATTGTTGCTTTATTGGACTATTTATATAATATTATATATATATATATATATATATATATATATATATATATATATATATATATATATATATATATATATATATATATATATATATATATATTTATTTATTTATTTATTTATTTATTTATTTTCTGGACTGCTCATATTCTTTGGATTACACTTTCCCAGTATTGCACTCTATTCAAATTTCTAATTTATATTTATTTTTTTATTTTTTTTGATAATTTTTTGATATCAAGGAATATATATAAATGTTAAAAAAATTTTTTCCACATTAGGATTTATTGCACTTTACTCACATTAATTTGGATCACGTGTTGTGTGAATATTATTATTACTTCTTTGAACATTACTTATCACTGTTTATGGATACGTTTATCCCCTGTTGATATTTGGTTAGATATAATTTAGTTACCGTTTATTATATTGGTTTAATTAGCGCTACTTCACTTTATATACACATACAAAAAAATTGGGCTAAGTTTACTTGGCTCTTGGAGACCACAACATGTGAAAAAATTGACATCCATACTTCCTGACACTCAAGCAAAGTATCTCAGAGTCTGGGGCCCATGGCTGGATGACACCGAGCACTTGACCATCGTCCGCTCTCTTCTTTCTTCGTGACCACCGGCCACGAACCAGCACAATGCCAATTGGACCTGACGGGACCCTCCTCTCCTCCCCACACCTCCTTCCCGGCTTGTCCACCTCCCTCTCTTCTCTTTCTCTGCCTTTTTCTCCTCTCAGTTTAGTCTAATATTATTCTACTCACAAAACCTCACTATTAGGTAATTTGCTCTCCCTTACCCATTTTGGGGTGATGTCTATTAGCTGGCTGTCGGAGGACCTCTCATGGGTCTACAAGCTTTATGCTATTGTATTAAGCCATTCATTATGAATCTCCCTATGGGAAACCTTGTCAACCTTGTAATTATGATCTTTTTAATTCAAATTGTAAGGATCTCTGCTCCCTTTGGTGTAATACATTCCTTTGTTTATGTATATGCTTTGCATGTTGTTTCACCACACTGAATTAAAAAAGTAAAAATAAAAAAAATCTTTGTACAACATTGAATTGTGCACTGTGGTTGCTGGGACTTTTTTTTTTTAATTTTTTATTATTTTCTGCAGTTTTTTTCTTTTTTTTTTTTACATTGTTTTTCACAATGCTTTATTAGGGGGAGGCGTAGTGGATGGTGTCAGTAGAGCAGTGGATTTTTATTATTATTTATTACAATTTATATTTTTATTATTCTTTAAAAAAAAATTGATGGTGTCAATGGGGCAGTGGATGGTCTTAGTAGGTTATTTTTATTGATTATTTTCCAATTTTACCAGAGATCAGGGGAATCTCAATGGCAATCAGTGGTGATAGGTGCAGTGAGGGGGGGGGGGGGGGGCAGGTGCAATTAAAAGCACCAATCTCCCTTTTTGGTTTTCCATGAAGCAGCTGAAAGCTGTAGGAAGGAGAGGAGGAAAGGTGACTTTCAGATGTTTCAATGAGAGCTATACAGGGAGATTGTTGCTGGTACTTGCCCCTGTAATGCACCACCAACTGTCAAATTCCCCCTGCTGCAGGTGTTGGTACCAGGAGCCTCTCATGGGGCCCCCTACTGGCCCAGAATGGAGGCTACCCCTGCTTGGCCTATATTAACCACTTGCCACCCGCCCTATAGCAAATAGGCGGCGGCAAAGTGGTTTCATAATCCTGACCAGGCGTCATATGACGTGATCAGGATTATGAGCCGCTGCGCGCCCCCGGGGGCGCACATCGCGGCGATCGTTGTTGCGGGGTGTCAGTCTGACACCCGGCAACTACAATCTCGGTAAAGAGTCTCCGACGGAGACTCTTTACCACGTGATCAGCCGTGTCCAATCACGGCTGATCACAGTGTAAATAGGAAAAGCCGGTGATCGGCTTTTCCTCACTCGCGTCTGTCAGACGCGAGTAGAGGAGAGCCGATCGGCTGCTCCTCTGACAGGGGGGGGGGTCTGTGCTGATCGATTATCAGCACAGCCCCCCCGAGGATGCCCACACTGGACCACCAGGGACGCCACTAGACCACCGGGGATGCCAAGGACAAAGGTATGCCACCCTAGACCACCAGGGATTGCAATCAGTGCCACAATGGATGCCAATCAGTGCCCATAATGGGTGCCAATTAGTGCCCACAATGGGCATCACTGATTGGCATGCATTATTGATTGGCACTGATTGGCATCCATTAGTATAATATATTATAATACAATGCCGCCTATCAGTTCCCATCTGTGCCGCCTATCAGTGCCCACCTGTGCCGCCTACCCATGCCCACCTGTGCCGCCTACCCATGCCCACCTGTGCCACCTACCCATGCCCACCTGTGCCGTCTACCCATGCCCACCTGTGCCGCCTAACCCATGCCCACCTGTGCCACCTATCCATGCCAATTTGTGCCACCTATCAGTGCCCATCCGTGTCGCCCATCAGTGCCACCCATCAGTGCCGCCTATCAGTGCCACATATCGGTGTCCATCAATGCCACCTCATCAGTGCCACTTCATTGGTGCCACCTCATCAGTGCCCATCAGTGCCGCCTTATCATTGCCCATCAGTGTAACCCCATCAGTGCCCATCAGTGAAGGAGAAAACTTACTTATTTGCAAAGTTTTGAAACTGAAACAAAAAAAAACATTTTTTTTTTCAAAATTTTCGGTATTTTTTTATTTGTTTAGCAAAAAATAAATCCCAGAGGTGATCAAATACCACCAAAAGAAAGCTCTATTTGTGGAAAAAAATGATAAAAATTTCATTTGGGTACAGTGTAGCATGACCGCGCAATTGTCATTCAAAGGGCGACAGCACTGAAAGCTGAAAATTGGTCTGGGCAGGAAGGTGTTTAAGTGCCTGGTATTGAAGTGGTTAAGGTAGAAGCCTGGAGCTGCAGCTCCAATAGCCCCTACAATAATCCAGCCTTACCTAGAACTACAGAGACTCTACAGTCCCAAGGTTCCCAAGGGTAGCGACTGTACTGTATACCCAAAAATAAGTCCACACAAATCCAAAACCAGTATTGAGACGGGTCTTGCAGTGGAGATCATTCAGAGCAACAGTGTTTTATTGTTGCTCAGTAGAAGCTGCACACCAGACTCTCCTTTATCCAAAGTTCTTTAATAAACCGCCAATGATAAAAGTGCCTCCATATTGTCCCCACCAAAGGACAGCCAGGCATCATTGGTGAAACCCTTCTCTATAATGGTTTTGGATTTGTATGGATTTCTTTTTGGGTGTACAGTGCAGTGGCTACCCTTGGGACCCTTTGAGACTGTATAGTCTCTGCAGTCCTAGGCAAGGCTGGATTAACGTAAGGGCTATTGGAGTTACAGCTCCAGGCCCCTACCTTAATATAGGCCCAGCAGGACTGGCCTCCAGGTGAGAGAGAAAGAAGCTGCACACCAGAATCTCCTTCTTCCAAAGCTCTTTATTAAACTTTCAACGATAAAAGTGTCTCCATATTGTCTCCACTGAAGGACAGCCCCTCCTTACCACATTTTACCTATGATGGCTTGATTGCCAGGCCCTGGAGGAGGACAATATGGAGGCACTTGTATCATTGACAGTTTAATAAACTTTGATTCTGGTGCATGGCTTCCAATTGATTAACATTCTTAGTTGACATGTAGAGACGGGCCTCTTGATTCAACATCCTGGGCATTCACAGTGAGAAAGAGAGGAGCAAGTCTGGAGCTGTGCTACAATTTTGGATGGTTTCAATTAACAGTGTTCTATCTTCAATGTTTTAATGAAGCTCAGTCCATCTTTCTTAAGACATCTTGGGAAATATGGACTGAGCTCCATACAATGTTGACAATAAAACGCTGATGCTTTGAATTATCTACACTACAAAACCAATGAGGGCCTCTATACATACTTTGGATTTGTAAAAACTCTACAGAGACATTTCCTGATAGGTATACAGCACTAGATGAACAGTGTCTTCCATCTATTTGGACTATTTTTTGAAGAGTGGCTTCCATAGTTCAAAGGCAGAAAAACTCATTTTTGGTCTTCTAATGTCAAATGAAGACCTGGATCTGTTTTATATGCAAAGTTTGACTAAATCATACTAGTTTAATTAACCCTTTGATTGCCCCTAGATGTTGACTCTCTTCCTATGCAATGTCATTAGTACAGTGACAGTGTATAGTATTACCATTGATCACTGTATTAGTGTCACTGGAGATGTCAGTGGCAGTTAATCAGCCAAGGGTCAGTTACTGTCAGATTTCCCACCACACAATCACAGTCCCACTATATGTTACTGATCACCGCCATTACTAGTAAAATAAATAAAATTCCAGTACATATACTGTTTGCCAAGGGTCTGCAAACTTTCTAAACAAAGGGCCTGTTTACTGTCCTTCAGACTTAAGGGGCATCCAGACTGTGACCATGGGGAGTAGAAAAGGTCCCATTATCAGTGGGGGTAAACAAATGCCCCATTGTTGGTGTCATTGGAAAGAATTGTGCCCCATTGTTGGCGTCATTGGGCCCCACTGTTGGATGCCATTGGGAGTAATTATGCCCCATTGTAGGTATCAGTGAATAAAAATGGTTCCCCAAGGGCCAGATAAAAGCAAGCAGCAAGCAGTTGAAACTCCAATCGAGGGTGAATACTGCTGTGCAAAATGTAAGCACATTGTTTACCTGGAAGCCCAGGTTCTGAATCTGGGGAAGCAACTGTCAACACTGAGAAGTCCCTCCATACTAAAGGAGAGCCAGGAATGTACACGGCAGGGGCCAGCACAGAGGTGGGTGGAGACAAAGAGGTGCAGCCACTACGAAAGAGTAGATGGGTGACAGTCAGGAAGGGTAGAGGGGGAAGTGCCAGGGAGGCCGATCCTGGGCTGGAGCATTGGTGAAACCAGTCAGGGACCAGCACTACTGGAGCTGAGAGACTCTCCTAGCTGCCGGGGGAAGAACTCCTCCAGTGAGAGTGGGGGGGAAGTGAAGGGAAAGGAAAGACAGATTCAGGTGGTAGGGGACTCAATTCTTAGAAGGACAGAGGTGAATCTGTAACAAAGACCTGAAGCGCCGAACAGTATGTTGTCTATCGGGCGCTCGGGTTTGGCACATCACGGATCTGGTGGACAGATTACTGGGAGGGCCTGGGGAAGTCCCGGCTGTCATGGTGCACTTTGGCACCAATGACAAAGTCAGAGGAAGATGGTGCGTCCTAAAGAACGATTTTAGAAGCTAAATTGAGGAAAAGGACCTCTAAGGTAGTATTCTCAGAATACTACTGGTACATCGAGCTACACCAGAAAGGCAGAGGGAGATTAGGGAAGTAAACAAGTGGCTGAAGAGCTGGTGGAGTAAGAAGGGGTTTGGGTTCCTGGAAGACTGAGCAGAATTCTTAGTCGATAACCAGTAATATAGAAGAGACAGACTGCACCTAAATGAGGAGGATGCAGATCAGCTGGGAATGAAGATGGCCAAAAAGATAGAGGGGTTTTTATACTAGGTGATGGGGGGTCCAGAGGTAGAGATAGTCAACGTGGAACATATTCCAGAGGGTATTATCGGGGGCATTAGTGGTAGGTTGACCACATAAGCACATAAACTCAAGGTAAGTATAGTACCAAGTCCTAGTTGCAATCATGGAACACCCAATAAGAGGATAATATACGACCGGTGTAAACTACGTGGCATGTTCACCAATGCCAGGAGCCTGGCGGACAAGATGGGTGAACCAGAGATACTGCTGTACAAGAAGGATTCGGATTTTGTGGGAATTTCAGAGACTTGGTTCAACAGTTCTCATAATTGGCTGGCAAGGATAGAGAGGGTAAAAAAGAGGGAGGAGTATGCCTATATATCAAGAATAATGTACAAGTGAATATGAGAAATGACATCACTAAGGGAGCTAGGGAGGAGGTGGAATTCTTATGGGTAGAGCTCCAAAGGGATGAAGCTAAGAGGAAATGAATACTGGGAGTATGTTATAGGCCCCCTAACCTGAGGGATTAACAATCTGGATTAGCAGCAAAGATGGGAAGTGTTATCATAATGGGGGATTTTAATTATCCAGACATAGACTGGGCGGAGGGAACCGCGCATTCATCTAAGGCTTGCCAGTTTCTAAATGTCTTGCAGGACAATTTTATGGGTCAGATGGTAGACGCACCAACTAGAAATAAAGAGTTACTGGATCTACTGATTACCAACAATACAGACCTGATCATGGATGTGGAAATACAGGGCAATTTAGGGAACAGCGATCACAGGTCAATTGGCTTCAGTATTAATCACACAAATAGGAAACATAAGGGGAATACAAAGACACTGAATTTCAATAGAGCCAACCTCCCTTAAAGTGGTTGTAAACTCTTACAAACCACTTTGACCTACAGGTAAGCCTAGATTAAGGCTTACCTGTAGGTCCAAGAAATACCTACACGGTTTAGGAGATATTTACTAAAAGACAGTAACAGCTGTCTACAGCGCATGCGCCGTAGACAGCAGCGCGCAGGTGCACTATCGTCATTTAGCGGCATGCCGCTGCTAACGGCGATATGCCGTTAGTGGCGGCTCCCGTGCGCATGCGTGGGAGTGACATCATCGCTGCTCCGGCGCTGTGAGTGGCCGGAGCAGCGATACCAGGAAGAAGATGGATGCTCCGGACTACAGGGAACAGCGGTGACATCGATGGCTCCTTTGTCAGGTAAGTGACACATAAAGGGTTTACTTCCTCTTTAACTACAAACCTTGCTAGGAGGCATACATTGAGATAAAATCTTAGGAACAAAGAACATGGAGGAGAGATGGGTTTGCTTTAAGAGCATATTAAATAAGGGCATTAGCCAATGCATCCCATTGGGTAATAAATTTAAAAGAGCGAACAAAAGTCCTGGATGGCTTAACTCCAATGTAAAAATGCATATAAAAGCAAAGGAGAAGGCCTTCAAAAAATACAATCATCATCAGCATTCAGACTTTCTAAAGAGTGCAACAAGAAATGTAAGGGTGCAATAAGTACGGCTAAAATAGAACATAAAAGACACATAGCGGAAGAGAGACAAACTTAACATTAATAAATCACCGTGACCAGGTGGCTTGCACCCGAGGGTACTTAGGGAACTCAGTCAAGTAGTTGCCAGACCATTGTTCCTAATCTTTACTGACAGTCTACTGACTGGAAAGATACCAACTGATTGAAGAAAAGCCAATGTAGCACCAATATTTAAAAAGGACCCAAAATACATCCTTGGGAATTAGAGTTAGCCTAACATCAATAGTATGTAAACTCTTGTGCCGCGTACACACGATCGGAATTCTCGTCGGAAAAAGCTCTGATGGTTTTCCCGTCGGAATTCTGAAGGAATTTCGCTCAAACTGTCTTGCCTACACACGGCCACACCAAATTCCGACGGTCAATAACACTGCAACATACAATACGTTCAATGGCACTATAAAAAGGAAGTTTAATGCTTCAGAGCATGCGTCGAATTGTTTCCGAGCATGCGTCGGGATTTTTAGTGTCGGAATTGCATACACTATCGGAAAAATCTGATAGAAAGGTTTTCCATCTGAAAAATTAAGAACAGGCTCTCAATCTAAAGACTGTCGGAAATGCCGACAGAAAAAGATCAATGGGCATACACACGGTCGGAAAATCCAATGAGAAGCTCCCATAGGACTGTTTTCATCGGAAATCCCGGCCGTGTGTACATTGGAGGGGATGATAAGGGACTATATACAAGATTTTAGTAATGAGAACGGTATCATTAGCAGTAATCAGCATGGATTCATGAAGAATCATTCTTGCCAAACCAATCTACTAACCTTCTATGAGGAGGTGAGTTGCCAGCTACATAAAGGAAGACCCGTAGACATGGTGTATCTGAATTTTACAAAAGCATTTGACAGTTCCCCATCAACATTTACTGTACAAAATAAGGTCTGTTGGCATGGACCATAGGGTGAGTACATGGATTGAAAACTGGCTACAAGGGAGGGTTCAGAGGGTGGTGATAAATGGGAAGTACTCAGAATGGTCAGGGGTGGGTAGTGGGGTTCTCCAGGGTTCTGTGCTGGGACCAATCCTATTTAATTTGTTCATAAATGACCTGGAGGATGGGGTAAACAGTTCAATCTCTTTATTTGCAGACGATAGTAAGCTAAGCAGGGCAATAACTTCTCCGCAGGATGTGTAAACCTTGCAAAAAGATCTGAACAAATTAATGGGGTGGGCAACTACATGGCAAATGAGGTTCAATGTAGAAAAATTTAAAATAATGCATTTGGGTGGCAAAAATATGAATGCAATCTATACACTGGGGGGGGGGGGGGGGGATCTAGGATGGAAAAGGACCTGGGGTTCCTAGTAGATGACATGCTCAGTAATGGAATGCAATGCCAAGCTGCTGCTAACAAAGCAAACAGAATATTGGCATTAAAAAGGGGATCAACTCCAGAGATAAAACAATAATACTCCCGCTCTACAAGACTCTGGTCCGGCCGCACCTGGAGTATGCTGTCCAGTTCTGGGCACCAGTCCTCAGGAAGGATGTACTGGAAATGGAGCGAGTACAAAGAAGGGCAACAAAGCTAATAAAGGGTCTGGAGGATAATAGTTATGAGGAAAGGTTGCGAGCACTGAACTTATTTTCTCTACAGAAGAGACGGTTGAGAGGGGATATGATTTCAATATACAATTACCATACTGGTGACCCCACAATAGGGCTAAAAAAAATTTGCAAAAGGGAGTTTAACAAGACTCGTGGCCACTCATTAAAATTAGAAGAAAAGAGGTGTAACCTTAAACTACGTAGAGGGTTCTTTACTGTAAGAGCAGCAAGGATGTGGAATTCCCTTCCATAGGCGCTGGTCTCAGCGGGGGGCATTGATAGTTTCAAGAACGACTGCAACATACAGGGATATACAATGTAATACTGACATATAATCACACACATAGGTTGGACTTGATGGACTTGTGTCTTTTTTTCAGCCTCTCTTACTATGTCATACTTACCTCCACTGTGCAGTTTGTTTTGCAAAGAGTGGCCCCGATCATAGTAAATACTATGTACAGACCAGTAACCCTTTATGCATCTAACAGTGATGAATTAATCTTGTGATTATTATAATTATTTTAAAAACCAACTTTACAGGTTGTTTGCAAGGTGGAGTATTTACTAACCTAACTAAAAAAAAACTAAAAAAAAAAAAAAACTTGCAGCATATTTAATTCATTTAATTTCAATTCATTTCATTCAATGGCCATAGGTGGAATATGGGCAAGTATTAATTTGCCTAGTACATAGTATGACTTAGTATGTTCCATAGTATTGTATGCAATGATGACCCCCTTTATCATTGTGCTGATGAAATAATCCATTCCAGAGCAGTTGAGTACTGTCTGTGATACTTCTTTTTTTTTTTACACTAACAGTCTAATTTTTAGGGCACGCTTTTGGGGTATATTCCCTTCTTCTAAGGTCCGAAATGGGGATACACAGATATTTTTTTTATTTTAGTGCTTGCCGATACAAATTTTGTTTTGTTCGCACTTCAGCTGTCTACAATGGTACAAAGCATTGAAAAGTTATTTACAAATTAAATCTTTTTTTTTTTTTAAATGTTGCGCTTTGTTTAATGTGAAATATGTAAATATATGTTAAAGGTGTAAAAATATTAATAAACAAAGTAAACAAAAAAAAAGTTGTCATTATTAATAGTTTATAAACTAGAAGTAAGCAACAAAAAAAAAAAAACAGCAGGAAAATAATAATTAAATGGAGAAGAAGAATATAGAGTTAATTAACCACTTCAGCCCCGGAGGATTTGGCTGGCCAAAGACCAGAGCACTTTTTGCAATTCGGCACTGCATCGATTTAACTGACAGTTGCGCGGCGTTGTTCCGAATCGCGCAACGTTGCTCCCAAACAAAATTGACGTCCTTTTTTTCCCACAAATAGAGCTTTCTTTTGGCGGTATTTGATCACCTCTGCAGTTTTTATTTTTTGTGCTATAAACAAAAAAAGAGCAACAATTTTGAAAAAAAAACAATATTTTTAACTTTTTGCTATAATAAATATCCCAAAAAAAATCCTCAGTTTAGATACGTATTCTTCTACATATTTTTGGTAAAAAAGATTGCAATAAGCGTTTATTGATTGGTTTGTGCAAAAGTTATAGCGTCTACAAAATAGGAGATAGTTTTATGGCATTTTTATTAATAATTTTTTTTTTTTACTAGTAATGGCGGCGATCAGCGATTTTTTTCATGATTGCGACATTATAGCGGACACATCGGACACTTTTGACACATTTTTGGGACCATTGGCATTAACCCCCCTAGCGGTTGGGATTTCACTAACAGGAGTGGTAACCCCGAGCCAAACTCGGGATCGCATCGCTGGATGCAGGGGAGGACACAGGGAGAGTTACTCACCTTGTCCCCTGGATCCAGCGATGTCCTCCGCGCTGTGTGATTGAGCCGTCCTCCGCTTGATTCACAGTGCCGAATGCCGCCGAGCTCCGTTGCCTGTGACGTTACGGCGCACGGGAGCGGAGAACGGCGGTAAATTCAAAAAAGTAAAAAGACACAAAACACACAGCACTGTAATCTTACAGATTACAGTACTGTATTAAAAATGACACACCCCCTTTGTCCCTAGTGGTCTGTGCAGTGCCCTGCATGCACTTTTATATTATAAATACAGTAATTTGAGACAATCGCGGGTATCCCCGTGGACATCAACTCCGCGGGAACTGCTATACAAGCCTTGCGAGATCACGTAATATAGCGCAATTTTTCGTGGCGGAGCCAACCTGCCGCAGTGAAACTGTGGCGGAGCCAACCTGCCGCAGTGAAACATTAAGGCTGATAAGAGTAAATAAAGAATTAATAAGGGGTTTAAACAGAGGAACATTTAATAGAAAAAAAACTAAAATATATATATTTTTTTACTTGACAGTTTGCTTTAAACTGACTTCATCGGCAGATCGAAGTTCATCCCTTTGATCTATGGATGAATAAACAGAAAGATACAAAAAGAAACAACGGGGGTTATTTACTAAAGGAAACTACACTTTGCACTGCAAGTGCACTTGGAAGTAAAGTCGCTGTAGATCCGAGGGGGACATGCAAGGAAAATGAAAAACAGCATTTTAGCTTGCACATGATTGGATGATAAAATCAGCAGAGCTTCCCCTCATTTCAGATCTACCCCTTAGATTTAGAGCAACTGTACTTCTAAGTGCACTTGCAGTGCAAAATGGATTTGCCTTTCATAAAAATAACCCCCAATGTTTCTTTTTATCTTTCTGTTTTAGAGAAACATTGCCTGTCTGCTTTTTTTTTTTTTTTTTACAGCTCCAATTGCCGGCACTATGTTTACACTTCAGCTGTCAACAGGGGATCCCCAATGACAGCTGAATGAGTCATTGGTTGTTAAGGACGCGACATCCCCGCTCCTTAACAACCTGTAATTGCTGGCTTGCTGAAAGAACCAAGCGTGAAAAGTGTCAGTTTCAGGGATCGGAGCATTTGCACGAGTATAAATATTTGTGCAGCACTGGTTTCAGTGCAACACTAGTGGAAATTAAAAAAGTATCACAGTGGTTCCCCTTCCTTTTCTTCCTCATTCCCCTTCCATCTTCCCTGATTTCTTTACCCCTCTTATTTCTCGCCTTTCATCCTTTTCTGCTCTTTTCCCCTTTTTTTCTCTTCTTATAGCTCCTCTCCTATTTTAACATGTGGGACTGGAAAGTGGTCGAGCTGTTACCCTTCCCTTTCATGATTTTTGGGCTATTAATGGAGGCCATCATATTTTGTTATGGAACACTCTGTATGTACCTTAAAGTGGCTCATGAATTCTTCGTATTTCAACTATGCTTTCTGTGACTGCTTCTATGTCCTTATGAAAAATTGGTAGATAAAGAAAAAAAAAAGAGAGATTTTTTTCCCAATATATATATATATATATAAACTCACAGTACTCAACTGTGTTGTTGCAAGTGCACTTATTTTGCTACAATCACTCCAATCCAGGGCAAGTGTCAGCTTTGGTTGTAGTGACCCGCCAATCAATATCCACACAGGAAAAAATTATATGACCCAGTAAAAATGAAAACGTATTCAGTTTCTACAGGGTGCTACATTGCAAGCAACCACTGTACCCATTAATTAAGCTCCTAAGAATAGCAAAATGCTAACAATTTAGGCATCCGCACATTTCAGAAATCTGCTGTCTAGTCTTCCTCTGAAACATGTATTTTCTCTAAAGTGAAACTTCAGTTATGTTAGGAAGAAAACTCCTCCAGGTCAACTATATACTTTTCAAAGACGTTAGCAAACTTTACCGCAGAGCCTTACCTGCCTCTCTAGGTGTTGCGATAGGCATGTCACCGTGTTCCTGAAACGTGACTGATGAATCGCATTGTCTGCTTCACTATAATCCTGTGATCAGTCTTATGCCGCGTACACACAATCAGATTGTCCGACGTACTTAGTCCGCCAAAACGCATTTCAGCGGACATTTCGATCATGTGTGGGCTTCAGCGGACTTTTCCAGCGTGAAGTCCGGCGGACTAAGAAAGTATTTTTGCACTCCAATCTTCCAGTCAGACTTGGGTTTCAGCGGACAATACGTTCGTCAGTATGCTAGTACGGCGGACTAAGAATGACGCATGCTCAGAAGCAAGTACAAAAAAGGAAGCTATTGGCTACTGGCTATTGAACTTCCTTTTTCTAGTCCCGTCGTACGCACTGTACGTCATCGCGCAAGCGAACGTCAGACTTTCTGTGTGTCCGTGTGTGGCCAAGTCCGTTCAGTAGAAAGTCCGCCAGACTATCCGCCAGATTGTATGTCGGACTAAGTATGCCAGACAATTTGATCGTGTGTACGCGGCATTAGCGTTGTAATACAAAATTATACATCCTTTATATTTTGAAACGGTTTGAAAGTATCTCAACAAAAATGAATCTTTTATTGCAGGGGATTTATGCAATTTGACCTCAAGCCCTGTGCAGGATTCCTGGGGAAAAGTGTGAGCCAATTAGTAGAGATGGAGCGGGAATTCTGGGAAATTCTATTGACAAGATTGTTTGTTACCATAGCTGCACAGAAAATAAATCTGAACTTTTTGAGTTACAGAAACAAAAGTGTGGAGATTAAGTAAAAAATAAATAAAAATAAATTTGGTATAATGTTACATTTAAAAAAAGGTTTATGAAGCACTATTTTCTGATCTATCGAGTGAGTTACCTATAAATCTCAGGACTCTCACCTCCTTTATTTCTCTGGTAGCTAAGATCACCATAGCGCGAGCATGGAAAACTCATGTGAGAAACCTAGCATTAGTGAAAAACTATTTTGCTGGCAGCCAATAAAAAAAACAGGAAACTTTTTTCCTGACAGTAAATGCCGCGTACACAAGACCAGACTTTCCGGCAGAAAAGGTCTGACGGTCTTCCTAACGGAGTTCCGAACGGACTTGCCCACACCAAAGTCCGTTCGTTTTGAATGTGATGACGTATGACGGGACTAAAAAAGGAAGTTCAATAGCCAGTAGCCAATAGCTACCCTTGTGTCGTATTTGGTCCGTCGGACCAGCATACAGACAAACGGTTTTCCCGATAGGAATTGATTCCAGCGGAAAGATTTGAAACATGTTCTATTTCTAGGTCCATCTGAATTTTTTAAAGAAATACGATCGATTATTATCCCACACATGATCGGAATATCAGACGGAATGATTCAGTCAGATCTTTTCTGCCGGAAAGTTTGGTCGTGTGTACGCGGCATAAGAGGAAAAAGTTTGCCAGTTAAAAATATGGCTGTGATGCTCCGCTTGGAACTGTGCATACGTAGTTTCTGGCCTGAAGCCAGCCAAAACCATCCGAGTGCCTGCTATAGTGTTAAGGTAATGACTAAGCGCTAACATTTGCGTGAAATGCGTCTACCTCTTTGTCCCCTGCTCCATCTGTCAAGCACTTGTCATATGAAGCTTCAATAAAGGGATTTTTGGAAGTGCAGCCATCCGGAATCATTTCCTTATTTTACATAGCATGCGAGCTGGGCTAGCACCTGACTAATTTTTTAGGGATTGACCAGAGACTCACTCTCCTGGAGTGGCATTTTTTGTTTCATTGCCTTCTATAGTGTGTTTGGGAACTACCAGTGGGGGCTGGTGGGGTCGGGTCAGGCGGAGGCAGTGCCCGAGCGTGTCATGTGATGTCATGGTGCAAGGAAGCCGAGCGGAGCAGCCGAAGCCTCATGTGTGGATCTGCGGGAGCTGGCAGCAGGACTGTCTGCGCTGTTTGGACTGGAGTTTCACGTGTTTGCCACCCATTCCAATTTCTTGCCCTTCTGAGTCCTGTCCCTGAGATACTTATGTACTATATTGAAAATAAAATAACAAATACGTTTTTTTTGCCCTAATCTCCATTGCATCACATCGCTGACTGCATCATGAACTTATTTGTAGCCTAAATACTGAAATTTGCACTTAGAATTTTGTAACTTTTGGAAATGTCAGTAAAAACTAGGATGTGCCAGTAAATTTTGGGTGTCATAGTTACATAGTAGGTGAGGTTGAAAAAAGGCTGAGACCACCGCCTGTGGAAGGGAATTCCACATCCTTGCCGCTCTTGCAGTAAAGAACCCTCTACGTAGTTTAGGGTTAAACCTCTTTTCTTCTCATTTTAATGAGTGGCCACGAGTCTTATTAAACTCCCTTCCGAAAAAAAAGCATTATCCCTATTTTGGGGTCACCAGTACGGTATTTATAAATTGAAATCATATCCCCTCTCAACCGTCTCTTCTCCAGAGAGAATAAGTTCAGTGCTCGCAACCTTTCCTCATAACTAATGCCCTCCAGACCCTTTATTAGCTTTGTTGCCCTTCTTTGTACTCGCTCCATTTCCAGTAATTCTTCCTGAGGACTGGTGCCCAGAACTGGAAAGCATACTTCAGGTGCGGCCGGACCAGAGTCTTGTAGAGCAGGAGAATTATCATTTTATCCCTGGAGTTGATCGCAGGCAACTTGGCATTGCATGCCATTGCTGATCCTATCATCTACTAGGACCCCCAGGTCCTTTTCCATCCTAGATTCCCCCAGAGGTTCTCCCCCCCAGTGTATAGATTGCATTCAGATTTTTGCCACCCAAATGCATTATTTTACATTTTTCTACATTAAACCTCATTTGCCATGTAGTTGCCCACCCCATTAATTTGTTCAGATCTTCTTACAAGGTTTCCACATCCTGCGGAGAAGTTATTGCCCTGCTTAGCTTAATATCGTCCACAAATACAGAGATTGAACTGTTTACCCCATCCTCCAGGTCGTTTATGAACAAATTAAATAGGATTGGTCCCAGCACAGAACCCTGGGGGATCCCACTACCCACCCCTGACCATTCCGAGTACTCCCCATTTATCACCACCCTCTGAACTCGCCCTTGTAGCCAGTTTTCAATCCATGTACTCACCCTATGGTCCATGCCAGTTGTTTCTTCACCCTTGCCCTCTGTTCCTATACGAGACTATGTTTGTTGGATGTTACCCCTGCAAATAAAAACCTTTCTAAAGGACTTTTATGGTGTCAGCGTCCAAAGTTGTTGGGGACTAACCCTGGGAACCCCTAGACGTGGAAGAACCAGCCAAGCGGAGGTAACCGGTAAGCCCAAAAGTTAAGGCCGCCCTGCCAAGGGTTATGGCCCCTAAAATTCTTTTTTTCCTGCCTTTGAACCAAATACGAATAATATTTCTGACTTGCCAAACATGTTGGCTTACTGGGGCACTGCCATGTACCTGTATGAGGAGCTTGAGATGTTGACCATAGCTGCACTGTCCCCAATCCATCTACTGATAGAACAGAGCCTTGGGGGACACTCTGCATGTGCTCAGTTTGGTGTGTATTGCTAGAGAATTTTGTTTTCGGGAGGGTGCTCAGCACAGGGCCAATCAGCACAGAGGGGTTAGGGGTCCTGCAGCCTCATAGGACAATCAGGAGAGAATGAAAAATCCCCCTACATGCTTTAACCAAACACTGATAGAAGTCACAAGACTACTGTGCAATGCTGATAAGAAAATTTATTTAGCAGTTTATATTTGGTAAAATAATTGCATTTCCGTGTTCTGTGTACTGTGGAAGACCAGAAATAGTGAATGCAGGGTCCTGGCTTTAGTAACTCTTTAACCACTTGAGACCCACGCTATAGCCGAATGACGGCTACAGCACGGATCTCCTTTTCCGGGACTATGTCTATTGACGTAGTCCCGTGCACGAACGGCCTGCGCGCCCCCTGAGGGGCGCGCGCGACGCGCTCTGTGATCGGCGAGTCTATGAGACTCGCCTGATCACCGATCAGAGCAAGGGGTCGATCCTGACCCCTTATCACGTGATCAGCTGATCATGTGATATAACGGAGCCGGTAATCGGCTATTATTCCTCCTCGCGCTGACAGCGCGAGGAGAAAATAAAAGAGCCGATCACCGGCGGCCGTGATCGGGACATCAGTCCTGCCAGTGCCCACCTGCCCCCTGCCAGTGCCCACCTGCCCCCCCAATAAAGATGATTAAAAAATAAGTGCCCCCCGTCAGTGCCACCCAGCAGTGCCCACAGTGCCACCCAGCAGTGCCCACAGTGCCACCCAGCAGTGCCCACAATCTGCCTCAGCAAAGGTGCTGCACCCCAGTGCCACATATCCGTGCCCATCAGTGTCATCTACCAGTGCCCATCAGTGCCCAGCAGTGCCGCCCATCAGTGCCCAGCAGTGCCACCTATCAGAGCCACCTATCAGTGCCACCTATCAGTGCCCATCAGTCCCATCTATTAGTGGTACCTATCAGTGCCCCTTAGTGCCACCCATCCGTGCCACCCATCTGTGCCACCCATCCATCCCATCTTATCTGTGCCCATCTTTGCCCATCAGTGCCGCCTTATCTGTGCCCATCGGTGCCGCCTTATCTGTGCCTATTAGTGCCGCCTTAACTATGCCTATCAGTGCCCACCAGTGCAGCCTATCAGTGCCCACCAGTGCAGCCTATCAGTGCCCACCAATGCAGCCTATCAGTGCCCACCAATGCAGCCTATCAGTGCCCACCAGTGCAGCCTATCAGTGCCGCCTCATCAGCGCACTTCAATGAAGGAGAAAAATGACCTGTTTGCAAAATTTTATAACAAGCTATTAAACATGATTTTTATTTTTTTTTTGCATCTTTTTTTGTTTGTTTAGCAAAAAATAAAACTCCCAGCTGTAATTAAATACCACCAAAAGAAAGCTCTATTTGTGGGAAAAAAATTATAAAAATTTCATTTGGGTACAGTGTTGTATGCCCGCGCAATTGTCATTCAAAGTGCATCAGCGCTGAAAGCTGAAAATTGGTCTGGGACTGAGGGGGGTTTAAGTGCCCAGTAAGCAAGTGGTTAAGGTAAAAAAACTTCTGCATTGCTGGAGGACACTGTTCTGAAGTCCTGGTCTGGAGAAGGATTGTTTGTCTCCCTCACTGAGGATCTACCCGTGGAAGCTGGGTTGTAGGCAGTTCCTATGATACTTTAATGCCATGTACACACGACAGGACTTAAGTCCGGCAGACTTTCGACGGAGTTCTGACGGAGTTCTGACAGAGTTCTGACGGACTTTCTGAATGAACGGACTTGGCCACACAAAATCACACCAAAGTCCGACGGATTCGAACGTGATGACGTATGACTGGACTAGAATAAGGAAGTTCATAGCCAGTAGCCAATAGCTGCCCTAGCGTCGTTTTTTGTCCGTCGGACTAGCATACACACGAGCGGATTTCTCGGTAGGAACTGGGTCCGGCGGAGTTCTGGCGGAAAAATTTGAAACATGTTCCATTTCTAAAGTCTGTCAGACTTTTGCGAATCAAAAGTCCGCTGCAGCCCACACACGATCGAATAGTCTGCCGGAATCATTCCGTCAGACTTTTGATGTTGAAAAGTCTGGTCGTGTGTACGGGGCATAAGACCTGTATTTGGGACTTTCATGTGTGCCTGCAGCTATATTACAAAGTTAATTTGGTTGAAAAAAGACACAATTGCATCCAGTTCAACCAACACAGAATAAAAATACACACATGCAAAACAAAAATACACACACAAAAAAAAATCAAACACACACAAAATACACACATGGATTTGTGCTAGGACTTCTCCTCCTATTGATCGTTTTGAAGTATCTTGAACCCCTGAACCACTCTTCTGTTTCAAGTTTCTCGGCAATAAATTCAAAAGAGACATTCCCTAGACCAAGAATGTCAAACTCTATTTCATTGCAGGCCGCATGAGCAGTATGGTTGCCCTCAAAGGGCTGGTTGTATCTGGGGTGTGCTATTTACAGACTGCAGTGTTGGGAATTACACATATACAGAGTGCAGGGTTAAGAATTACACTATGTACAGGCTGCAGTGTTGAGAATTACACTATGTACAGAGTGCAGCGTTCAAGGGTGTGCTATGTACAGAGTACAGTTGCAGGGGTGCCCTTCACAGAGTGCAGTGTTCAGGGGTGTGCTGTGTACAGAGTGCAGGGTTTAGGAGTGTGCTATGTATAGTGTGCAACCCCAACCCCCCTTCCCCTAAATCTTCCTTGCATTTCTCTCTCCCAGCTGTAGTACCTCCCTTTGTAGGTGGCTCTGCTTCGCCTTTCAGGGAGATTGTTCTCTCTCTCAGATGCTGGAGATCTTTTCCGCCGTGAGTGCGTGCATGCAGGGATCTGGTAATTCCAGGATCCGCTAAGGACAAAGCTGTCCCTTGTAAACACAGAAGGCTTCTGTGTTCAGAAGTAACAGCAGGGAGCGGGAGCGGAGTGTGAGAGCTGGAGATGGCAGAGTGGAGTACTGCCATGTTTCAGCTGCAAAACTGAGTGCAAAGGCTACACGACTAGATCTGGTGGGGGCGAATTCAGCCCGCAGGCCTTATGTTTGACATTTGACATAGACTGAGCCTGTATTGTCAATGTGCATGGAACTGTGCTTGTGATGGGGAGCCTCTGTACTAGTAAAGGAGACCTGGGCATGTTCTCAGCGTACCCACCAGGTGTAAGCGTTACATCAGGTACGTGCTGTCAAAGGAGGCAGGTGAGGCAGAGCCTCACCATAGTTGCCAACATTGTAAAAAAAATTATAGGGACACTTTTTTGTCTATAGGTGGAGTCTTGTTATAATTAGGGGGTGGGGCATTCAGTTGTAGGCTTGACCTAGCGGGGGGAGGAAAAGCATGCAACTGCAAAAAATGGGTGTGGTTTAATATCGGACAAGGCTTAAATGGCATGTGGTTAGGGTCTCAGATGAAAGAGGAATAGAGGAAGAAATAGAGGGAGAGAGAAAAACTATTACTTGACACCAGAGATGCGGCGCTCACTTGTCACCAAGATGCGGCTTGCTACTTGCCACCAGAGATGCAGCGATCACCTATCACCAGATGCAGCTTGCTACTTTTCACCTGAGATGCAGTGCTCTCTTGTAACCAAGCTTGCTTCTTGACACCAGGATGCAGCTTACCACCAGATTCTGAGACCTACATGCTGCTGTATCACCAGAGCAGCTGCTAGAGGTCCGGGGTCAGCACTGGTGATATTGTCTCTGCCATTTTTGCAAAGAGTAGCTCTCGTAGAGGTTAAAGGGGAACAAACAAGAGGCAGAGACCAGCTGGCAATGGTCTTCCAATAGAAATGGAGCTGCCGGCAATCCCCTACCCCATGGCCTGGCCCACAACCCGGGCTTCGACTCTTGCTTCTTCCCCGCCTCAGCCTCAAGGAGAGCTTCACAAAAATGGCGGTGACCCCGGAATTCTAGCAGCTATGATGATTCATCATGGAACACCGGGACAAAGCCAATTTCTGTGAATTTTCCCAGGAGACGGTAAGACTGGGATTTAAGTCTGAATACCGTGAATGTCCCAGGAAAATCGGGACTGTTGGCCTTCACCTGTCATGAACATAAAAAAAAAAAAAACAATCGAGGGTTATAGCTCGGAAACTTGGGGTAGCCGAAGTCCTACACCACCACTGGTCAAAATTTGTGGCTCCTCGGACCTATGGTTTCCGGAGATACGGGGCACCATGCGCAGCCTGTCAGAAGCTACATACAGAGCGGCCTTTAAGGGCAGCCATACTGCTCATGCGGCCAGCAATGAAATATAGTTTGAGATTCCTAGTCTAGAGAATGTCTCTTTTCAATTTATTATAGCTAGTTATAACTTCAAACTTCACACCTTCGCAAAACTTCAAACTTCGGGTAATTTGTCAGTTAAGCCACCTGGTTGAGTACAGATTTAGAAAATATAAATTAACAACGATTTTGAATGATAAATGCGGATGTTCTGTTGCGCATGCGCAGTGCCCTGTGATGGGCGCTTAGCACAGGGCTTCCCGCTGCTACATCTCGCCCCGCACACCCAGAAGCGGCACGCCAGCCCCCGGAGACATCAGACCAGGACCGGAGGTACCCGCGGACATTCGTGCAGACTTTGATGCACGGGGGACAGCCAAAAGAGGATTGAGAACCCAGTTTTCCTCACTCCTCGAGCTAACTAAGATGGCGGTGGAATGTCCGCCTCATGAGACATCCAGAAACACCGCCGGCTCTTCTCCCTGGCGGGACAAGCTCCATGAGGAGGTGTGTGGGGGGGGGCCCTCACCCCCAGCCTACGGAGGGCCACTTTCCCCAGTGACCACAGTCTCCCTCCTCAATCAGACTTTAGAGGAGATGCAGGGGCTTTCTCCCTCAGGATCTCACATACCCAGCCATACTGCATCTCATCAGGCTGCAGCCCAGCATGTCTCACTGCACCAGCACAATTCTCCTCAGCAGGACATTTCTCTCATGTTCTCTAAGTTTTCTGAAATGCTGGATGAAGGTCTGGCACAAACTGCTTCCAGAATCACCACTGATATAAAAGCTGATCTTCAACTCCTAGGATCCCGCATTGAAAGTATTGAAAACAAAGCGGATGCCATGATGGATTGAGTGAATCAAAATTCTGATCGCTTTCAGGAATTACACGATCAATTAGAGGGAGCAATGGCCAAAATTGACGATTTGGTAAATAGGTCCAGAAGGCTCAATTTCCAGATCAGGGGCCGCCTGAGTCCATAATGGACATTCCAGACTCAGTTCATTCACTCATCAAAACCCTCATCCCTGACATAAGAGCTTGTAGGTTAGAGCTGGACCGAGCTCATAGGGCCCTAGGGCTCCCAAGACAAGATGGCCTCCTTGTGACATTGTTGTCAAGCCACATTACTTCAGTGTGAAGGAGGACGTCATGAAGCGGGCTCGTTTGTCACCACAGTTACAATTATTGGGTCACCAGATTCAAATTTATGCGGACATTTCGCCTTTCACTATTCAGAAGAGAAGGTCTCTTAAACCGTTGCTGAGGGTACTCCCGCGAAAAAATATCAAATATTGGTGGCTTTTCCCTTTCAGCTTGAAATTTGATTACAATGGCAAACAGTTTAGGTTTTCATCACTAACAGAAGTGGAACTACTACTAAAGAAGCTGGGTTCAATCCCCAAGGATCCTCCGTATCCCATGCAGGCCTCCTCCTCTGGGATGTCCAAACGCCCACCACCATTAAGCCCTCCCACCTCTCTCTGGAACACTCCTAGGACCAAGAAAGCAAAAGATGGTCTGCCTCAGTGATACTGATGTTTCTTCACCTCCTTTTCCACAATTTCTGACTCATTTGTGAATGGGTTGGGTTCCCCATAGACCCCCATTGTTATTTTTGCAAGTTTCATCTATTTGTTGCAGTATTTTGGGTCATGATGGGACTTCCTCTCCGGATTTCATCCCTGGTATAGCCCAACCTCCGGCTCCACTGGACCAATATGCTGTACCCCAGAACTGCCCGTGATCAAACGACCAAGACTATGATTACATTTTTTTTCCTGCTCTCTAAATGCTATCTTTTTATTGAATTAGTCCTGGTCTGTCCGCTAGCTAACTTTTGGGGTCGCTGGCCCACCAGGCTTAGGCGTTTATTCACTCTGTTATTCCTAGCATGTTAGTATGGGGTGCGGTGGATGGAGCGGGCTTCTGACGCACTCCCCCGCACTTGGACAGGCAGCCCGCATGGCTGTGCCTTTCCGAGTTTGGGTATTACCCCCTCAATGGGGTACATTATGTTTATTTCCTTGGGGGGGCGAATCTGACTTCGCCCCCTCCTCAGGACAACTCTCTATCTGTCCCTTTTTCTTTTCTCTCTCCTTTCCTACTCTTATTAACTTCTACTTTCTTGTTTGTAGCTTATGGGATGATCTCTCTCGCCCGGGGTAACCTTCAGGAGGACGGGCTGCTCCCACGTTCAAACCTTTCTATACAGTGGACTTCCAGCATGAAGGTAGGTGCTCAAGAGTCATATGCGCTCTTCCCTTCTCTGCTCCATGGCTAATCTGACCTCCCAGAGACAATCCCTCTGCATAGCTTCCCATAATGTTCAGGGTCTAAACTCTCCAATAAAATGGAAAAAGATTTTCCAACACTACCATGCGCAAAAAATAGATATCTTATTCTTACAGGAGACCCATTTCCCTCGGTCCTATCAACCCTCCTTTGTTCACACTAAGTTCCCCAGATTTTTCCTGGCCAATTCCAAAAACAAAACTATGGGCGTTGGCCTATTCTTCTCAGGTAGGGTTCAGTTCTCCTTGGTCTCTGAATTTAGGGACCCAAAGGGCAGATTCCTTCTAATCAAAGTCCTCATTGCAGAACAACTCTACTCCCTCATTACATGTTATGCTCCTAATAAAGGACAGGCAAAGTTTTTTCAACACCTCTTTCAAACACTAGCTCCACTCACGGAGGGTATAGTGATCTACTTGGGTGACTCTAATTTGGCGTTTGATGCGGGAACAGATAAAATGCGTCCCCCGAGCAGAAACCGGATACGTCCGTCCAGGCAGAGTCTACAGGTGGCCAGACAATTGTATCATTATGGATTGGTGGATATCTGGAGGGAACTCAACCCCAGGGCTAGAGATTATACACACTTCTCCAGCCCCCACCAAACCTTTGCGAGAATTGACCACTTCTTTCTCCTCCAACAGCATATCCTGCTGGCTCAGGGGTTGGTCATTAAAGACTCTGTCTCTACAAGGTGGCCCGTCTCATTGTCCGGGGTTCCGCTGGAGACTGAATGCCTCCATTCTCAGCAATCCCGCCCAGGCGAAGGAAATAGAAAAACACATTCAGGAGTACTTTAGTGTGAATGATGTAGATGGGGTCTCCCCCTCCTCTCTGTGGGCGGCACACAAGGCCACGATTAGGGGCCACTTAATCCAAACATCTTCCAGACTGCGCAAGGCTCGTAAAGCAGACATCGAGAGGTTAGAAAGGAATTTGAAGCATTGAGAAAACAGCATAAATCTAAATCCTCCTCAAGCTCTGCTGACAAACTAGATGCTGCCCGCACAGCTTTGAAATTAGCGCTAACCGCTATAGCAGAAAAGGACCTCAGATGGGAAGGAGGACGTTTCTATCACCAAAATAACAAACTAGGCTCTTTATTAGCAAGAAGACTTACCCCCAAAACCAGATCTTACGCTCTCCCCAAAATAAGATTGAAAGACGGTTCCCTCTCACAGAACCCCCAAAAAATTATGGAAGCATTCCATGCTTTCTACCTACACCTCTATCGCAAATCGGACAAGGTCCCTACACTAGATAACATTAACTCATTCCTAAACTCCGTTCACATCCCCAGGTTAAAAGACCAGCATAGAGATTAACTTGAATCCCCTATCTCCACAGAGGAAGTAGAGCAGGTCATTAAGAATCTCAAAACGAATTCAGCACCGGGCCCGGGCGGCTTCTCTGTACCCTATTATAAACAATTCTCCCAGATTCTTGCCCCATACCTAGCACTCTTCTTTAACCATCTCAGATCTGGAACTCTACTGGACGCTTCCATGAATTCGGCGTTTGTGACTGTTATACCTAAACCCAATAAGGATCCTTGACATGCCTCTAATTATAGACCTATATCCTTGATAAACAACGATCTCAAAATCTTGACTAAAATTTTAGCAGATAGAATCTACAATTTCATTAGCCTCTACATTCACAGTGATCATGTCGGCTTTATCACCAGAAGACAGGGGCCAGATCAGATCAGGAAGGCAGTGGATGTAATCTCGCTCTTGCAGTTGGTTTGGGACGGAGGCCACCGCAACAGGGATTATTGCTCTCCCTGGATCTTATGAAAGCCTTCGATTCGGTCTCCTGGTCTTTTCTGATCCCTATCCTGGAAAGATGGGGTTTTGGTCAGTCCTTTTTGAACATAATTAATGCACTTTATTCATCCCCATCAGCCCAAATCAAAATGCAGGGATGTTACTCGAACCCATTCCCGATCTTCCGAGGCACGAGACAGGGATGCCCCTTATCACCACTGATCTTTGCCATGGTCATCGAAACACTGGCCATCACTATCAGAGCTAATCCCGATATAAAGGGAATCCAATGCGGGCCAAAAATCCATAAGTGCACTCTGTTTGCAGATGACGTATTACTTTTCATATCGTCTCCAAATACTTCTCTACCTATTATTTGCAAACTTTTGGATGATTTTGGCAAAGTTTCAGGACTCACGGTCAACTACTCCAAATCGCTGGCACTCAACATTAATTTGCCTGCCCAGCTGGTTTCTCAATTAAAAGAAAATTTCAGGTTTAGTTGGTCGGATTTGGTGCTCCCCTATGTGGGGATTAATTTGACGTCTTCTATAGACAGACTATACTCGACCAACTATCCTGAAACATTTAGGAAGATGGAAGATGATCTCATCTTTTGGGATTGATTGGGTATTTCTTGGCTGGGTAGGGTAAATTCTATAAAAATTACCTTACTTCCAAGTATCCTATATCTCTTTAGATCCCTTCCCATCCCCGTCACCAGAGACCAGATCCGTATGTTTCAATCCAAAATCATGAAGTTCATCTGGGGTTCCAGGGGACATAGAATTTTGAGGGAAACTCTTTTCCGTATTAGGGATCAGGGAGGACTGGGCGTACCCAATGTTCTTTGGTATTATCAAGCGGCTCAACTTTCCCAACTATCCACTATCTACTCCAAAATAGCTCACCCAGATTGGGTGCACATGGAAAGGCAAGCCCTACCGGGTTACACCCTTTACTACATTCTATGGTGCCCTCCCAAGGATAGACCAGCCATACTAGCTCCCACTCTAATTCACTCGCTTACTCTCTGGAACTCCTTAAGAACCGAGCCGTGCCTAGTTTTGGGCTGGCTTCCACTTTCTCACATTTTCAGAAACCCCCTGTTTCCCCCTGGACAAGACATTAGGGCCTTTCAACGGTGGTTACATAAGGGGTTATACAGGATAGGTTACTTTGTAACCTCTTCAGGTCCCATTACTTTATCTCATTGCCTTAATAAACTTGAAATGCCACTATCGGAAAAATTCAGATTTTTACAAATTTCCCATTTTCTTAGATCTCTAGGGCTCTCCTCTCCTAAACCACCATCTATAACAGACTACGAGCTTTGGTGTGGTCAGGCCATGGAGCAGAGGGGAGGGATTTCGGCGATTTACCGATCCCTGGCTCAAGCGGACTCTAAAACGCTTTTCATGTGGGAATGGGAAACTGATCTACAACAACAATGGTCTCTAGCAGAGTGGCATAAGGCATCAGTCTACGCTACGTCTACTTAACACAACTTTGGTCGAAGCTAACCTAAAAATCCTGATGCGATGGTAATGGTATATGGTGCCTCTAATATTAGCCAGAATTTACCCTTCTACATCCTCCTTGTGTTTTTGCAACTGTGGTCACGTGGGCTCACTTATTCATATTTGGTGGGAATGCCCTAAAATTAGGAGTCTGTGGAGCACAGTATTCCATATTATCAGGAAAATTACCTCACTTCCTGTTTCTAAATCTCCTCAGTATGCTTTACTTAATTTTCCCCAACAAGGTATTCCGAAATCATATCAAACTCTTATTAGGTTTATCCTGATAGGAAGGAAACTGACCAGCGCGCGGGCCTGGAAGCAGCCCACGGTGTCCCTGAGGCTAGTTAAATGGAAAATATCCTGGATTATGGCCCAGGAAAAAAACTGTCAGCATCTTCTTGGACACTGTGGATAAACACACAGCAGTATGGGAGCAAAGGCTCGGCTACATCTCCGGTCCCAATCGTAACTTTGCTCTACCGGTCTGATACAGAGTGGGAGAGATCCCCCTCATTTTACATCCAGCGATAGGCGCCTCTTTTTCTTCTTTTTGTTCCCTTTTTCTTACTGTATCGCTTTCCTTTTTTTCTATACTCTACACACTCTCAGTATCCTTTTATCTCTTCAAAGTTGAGGTTATGAGATATGATTTTGTTCTTGACAGATCACTTATGGCCTAGCAAGATAAATGGCCATAGCTAGCAATAGTCTTGTATGTATGGCCTTTTCTTTCACTAGGGCCCTTGCACCACACGTGGTTTTTCTCAGGGGCCTCTAATATATCATTATGTACCAGGAGATCATACATTACTGATGGTTGGTGTTCGGGGGGGCGTTGTGTCCTCGCTCCCATAACAGTTTGTTCTCTTTAGGGGTGCTGGGGCGAGGATACACCCTCCCTTCCTGGTCGTTGAGATATCCCTGGTTGTTTATGTTAGGTTTACAGTTCACTTTCTTCTTAAGTTTTATGAACTCCACTCAAACATGGTTTATGCATAACTACACTGTTATAAAGAAGATGCTGTGAAGGATCCTGTGGCCGAACAATGTCTGTTTGCTTGACATTTCATTTAAGCCTACTCAGCTTTGTAATGTTCCCTCTCCTTTGTATTTCTTGATTCATTCAATAAAAATCTATTGAAAGTAAAATGCGGATGTACGAGAAAGTATGGGATCCATGAGTCAAGTATATGACTGCTGTTCCTCGATCTGTACCTGATTAGAGCAGTTTCAAGATGGTGAGATTTGGAGCGCGAGGTCATTCCCTACTTTTCCTTTCAACCTTTCTTTTCTCTTCTTTTTTGGTCTTTGCTGTAGTCTTACAAGGGTCTTCTGAGTCTGACCTATTACCTTTAAACCCTGAACAGTGATTATTCCTTTAGTGTGAAATCAGTTTCAGGCCGCGTACACACGGGTGGATTGTCTGGCCAAAACCAAGTTTGAACGGACTGTCTTACGGAAATTCCGTAAGACTTTGCTCGTCAGATTGTCCGCTGAAAAAGTCCGCTGAAGCCCACACACGAGCGGATTGTCCGCTGAAACACGGTTCAGCGGACTAAGTTGGACAGACAATCCGCCCGTGTGTACGCGGCCTTAGGGTGACGAGAGATGTGGTATCCTCTTTATGAAGGTATAGACCCCTTTCACTAATGTACACAGTAGATCTTAAGCGCATCTGCAATCTACTAAGAGTTATGAGCTAATTTTTAATTTGAATTTGCAATATGCTTTATCTTTAACTGTACACAGAGTCTGAGATGCATTTTGTTAATGTCACATTTGGAGTACTAAACGAGTATTGGGGCTACCCCAAAAAGGCACTGATAATACAATCTATATCGACAGTAAAGCTCTATATTTGGAAGAACGCACATTTTGGGTGTATTTTCATGCCTAAAAAATGTTTGGATATCCACCTATTTAGTAAATATTTTATACTATACACGTTCTTTGTAAACATTTTTGTATTCTCTTTTGTGAAAGTTTAATAAAAAACTGAAAATATAGTAAATTACCTTATAAACAATATATAATAATTATTTGTATATTACTTACTTATGGTAATTAACCCCTTGTCACCCAGGCCAATTCTGACACTTCTCTCCTACATGTAAAAATCATAATTTCTCATTCGTCCATTGACAGACACAGCCTTCTTTATTCAGAACGGTAGGGTTATATCATCTCTACAGGAGTAAGACTAGGCAGAAAAAAACAACAACCCCTGGCTATGACCATGGGCTGTCCTCCATCAGTATATAACCCCCTCCCTGCTCTAGGTATTCAGAATTTTTTTGTTGTTTGTTATTTTCTCTTTTTCCTGAATTTTTTCCAGTGATATCTACAATCAACTGCCAGGCTGGGCGACGGGCTGAACGCTTGATCCAGTGGTCATCCCAGTCTGGCCAGCGAGAGCTCGCAGACCACAGCTACGCGCTAGGCCGGCCGCGACATAGCCCCACTGGACAGTGGCTGGCCCTGCGAGTTGAACGTCTCGCAAGGTCGCATATGACCAGGTCTCGGCCTGTGTTGCAGCGTTTCTCATGGCTGATAGCTCCCCCCACTTCGGTGGTGAGGAGGATCTGTCTGGGAGCGTTACCCGCACTTTTCACTGGAGAGGAGGGCCCTGGAATTTGCACCGGTATTTTCCCCCTGTGAGGGGCTCCGGTATTTGCCCCCTGTGAGGGCCCCTGGTATTTGCCCCTGATGAGGGCCCCCGGTATATTCCCCCCTGTGAGGGCCCCTGGTATTTGCCCCCTGTGAGGGGCCCCAGTTTGCACCCCCTTTGAGGGGCCCAGTTTTTTCCCCCTGTGAGGGGCCCCCACTCTAAGCCCCATTGAGGGGCCCCGGTATTTGCCCCCTGTGAGGGACCCCAGGTCTGCGACCCCTGTGAGGGGTCCCGGTCTGCGCCCCATATGTGGACCTCGGCAGGGGGGTTCCAGTTGGTGGCCCCCTTCCCCTGTGTTTTTTGGGGTAGCAGTTAGGCATATAGCGTAGTATATGGCACCCCTGTCCTCCCCTCCCCTCTCTGTCTCCTATCTGGCTCTGAGGATGTGGCCAACCTTGCGGGGTGGTAGCCACGCTCCCTATCTTGTCAGGGAGTGAGAATGACTGCAGTAAGGCACAAAAAAGCGCTGGTTATCGCACTTATGATTATCTGTGCAGGAACCTTTCTAGATAGTGGGATGCAGCGGTGGCTGCGGTGGAGAGCCGATACCTCATAAGCCATCTTGCGCGGAAAAAGAATTCCCTTTTCCCTCTTATCTTGACAATATTGTCCCTGAAGACTGGGAGGGTCTAGAGTGCCTTTGTGTTTCTAAAAAAAAAAAAAAAAAAAAAAACACTTGCTGTGAGGTACCCATATGGGAATTCCCCTGACTTTGCTGCATTGCTGGACCTATGGTCTAGGCCAGGGGTGCTCAACCTGTGGCTCTCCAGCTGTTGCAGAACTACAAGTCCCATGAGGCATAGCAAGACTCCGACAGCCACAAGCATGACACCCAGAGGCAGAGGCATGATGGGACTTGTAGTTTTGCAACAGCTGGAGAGCCACAGGTTGAGCACCCCTGGTCTAGGCACTGCAGTATGTCAGCTACGCCTCTTGGCCATAGTTCCCCTGGTTGCTGTGCTTCTAAGGTCTCCTCAGTGATGCTTAGACAGGTTTTTTGGGGGTTACCCTGGATGTCAATACTTCCAATGGGCGTCTACTTCCGGACCGCTTGTTGTTCTCCGCAGGGGGGATGTGCAAACTCCATTGCTGCAGAGTGTGGTTGTCACGGTTTCCATGTCGGGAACAGTTTAAGGCCCTGACCTGCCTTGTGTGGGTACATAATGTCAGGATGGAGTCCGTTAGCATGGCGGTAACACCCCTTCATCATGGGGACCTTCTGGTTTATATCGACATAACGAATGCTTGTTTACGCATTCCGTTATGTGTCCGACTCCAGCACTTCCTCCGTTTTGCTGTGGGTTTGGCACATGATCAGCGCATAGTCTGGTCACCACTCTTCGGGTATTCAGGGTGTTGGCCCCGTATCGGGCATGGTTGCATCTGTGGGGGTTTGCTACCTAGATGATCTTCTGCCACTCCTCAGCTACCCCAAGGAGCAATGTAGTTTCTATACAGACCTTGACTGATTTCAGTAGGCATCTATACTATCTGAAGTTTGCTTGGGCCCTTCCAGAACATCAGATTATCTAAGCCCAAGCTTCAGCTCTGGCCAGAGTGTTTTCTTCTCTTGGACAAACTCCAGAAGTTGCATGTTGTGTTTTTTTTTTCTGTCAGGCAGGTAGACCCTCTGCGGACCTGCGTGTGGGTGTTGGGTATGAGAGTTTCTACCTTTTTGAAATGATTCCATTTGCACAGTTCCATACAAGCTACCTTCGGGGAGATTCTGGCACAAGACAAATGCCTGAGGTCTCGGGGATTCGGCTGAGTTAGGAAACCAGGGTTCCCTGGTCCGGTGGCTCGCTCTCCGGTTCTTCTGTGGGATAAATAATTTCTCCCTTTGTATTAAACAAGGTGACCACCAATGCCAGTTGGTCCGGGTAGGATGTCCTGGGACTGAGCTCCGCTCAGGGCCATTGTACGCTGGTGGAATCCAGACTACCAGGTAATATCCTGGAACTTCGGGCAATCAAGTCTGGATCATGGATGGATCGACTTTGGGGGTTCCAGGTACGGTTCTAGTCAGACAAGGCCACCACGATGGCTTATGCCCTTCGCCAGGGCAAGACAAATAGGCTGTGGTGGCCCTGGCTGTTGCCAGTATTCCCCGGTGGGCAGAAAGTTTCTTCCGGCGCTTTTCCGGTGTATGCATTCCAGGAATGGAATGCTGACGAGCGGATACCTCAGTTGGTGAGGTTTGGACCACGGATGGGCCCTTCTCTGGGCCATGTTTTTTGGGTTTGTTCCTGCTGGGTCACTCATGAGGTAGTTCTCTTGGTGTCCTGGTTCAACTGGGTGGTACCAAGGTTTCTGGTAAGGTCACGGATTGCTCTGGCAGCTCTGGTGACCCTTGAACCCAGTGACGTTTCCCTATGCCTTTCCTCCTCTCCAGCTTCTGTTATGGCTTTTACACAGAATCATGGCTGCAGGGGTTCCAGTCATTCTATTATCCCCGGATGGGTCCAGGCGGTCTGGGTACGCCGACTGGGTGAACCTGGTCACCAGCGTTCCTTGTCGACTGTCTCTCAGGAAGGATCTATGGTCCCAGGCCCATTTTTCCGTCCTACCTTAGAGTCACTGGTGTTAACTGCCTGGCTGTGTTGAGCCAGGTGCGGCAGCTCCGACACGGTTGATGGCTAGGGAGTCCATCTTTAAGGAGGTTTTAACCTTGTTCTTTCTAGGTGGCTCCAATTCCGACCCCCATTTATGGGGGGTTTAGCAGTAAAGCGTGTCGAGTACCATCGAGGGCCAGGTGTCAGCCTGGGTGGTTGTCTTCAGCATCCCCTGGTTTCCACGGTGCGTTTTTTTTGGTGTGTAGTGAGTGTACAGATTGTATAACAGTGTAAATTTGCTGCCCCCTCAAAATAACTCAACACACAGCAATTAATGTCTAAATCGCTGACAACAAAAGTGAGTACACCCCTAACTGAAAATGTCCAAATTGGGCCCAATTAGCCATTTTCCCTTCCCGGTGTCATGTGACTTGCTAGTGTTACAAGCTCTTAGGTGCGAATGGGGAGCAGGTGTGTTAAATTTGCTTTTATCGCTCTCACTCTGAGGATCTGAAAAAAAGAATTTTTGCTCTACATAAAGATGGCCTAGGCTATAAGAAGATTGCCAAGACCCTGAAACTGAACTGCAGCATGGTGACATACAGGTTCCACTCAGAACAGGCCTCGCCATGGTCAGCCATAGACGTTGAGTGCACGTGCTAAGCGTCATATCCAGAGGTTGTCTTTGTGAAATAGCAGTATGAGTGCTGCCAGCATTGCTGCAGAGGTTGAAGGGGTGGGGGGTCAGCCTGTCAGTGCCCAGACCATACGCCACACACCGAATAAACTTGGCCTGCATGGCTGTCATCCCAGAAGGAAGCCTCTTCTAAAGATGATGCACAAGAAAGTCCTCAGGTTGCTGAAGACAAGCAGACTAAGAACATGGATTACTGGAACCATGTCCTGTGGTCTGATGAGACCAAGATCAATTTATTTGGTTCAGATGGTGTCAAGCGTGTGTGGTGGCAACCAGGTGATGAGTACAAAGACAAGTGTGTCTTGCCTACAGTCGAGCATGGTGGTGGGAGTGTCCTGGTCTGGGGCTGCATGAGTGTTGCCGGCTACAGTTCATTGAGGGAACCATGAATGCCAACATGTACTGTGACATACTGAAGCAGAGCATGATCCCCACCCCTCAGAGACTGGGCCACAGGGCCGTATTCCAACATAAGGCCTCCAAAGACATCTCCAAGACAGCCACTGCCTTGCTAAGGAGGCTGAGGGTAAAGGAGATGGACTGGCCAAGCATGTCTCCAGACCTAAACCCTACTGAGCATCTGTGGGGCATCCTCAAATGGAAGGTGGAGGAGCGCAAGGTCTCTAACATCCATCAGCTCCGTGATGCCATCATGGAGGAGTAGAAGAGGACTCCAGATGCAACCTGTGAAGCTCTGGTGAACTCCATGCCCAAGAGGGTTAAGGCAGTGCTGGAAAATAATGGCGGCCATACAAAATATTGACACTTTGGACCCAATTTGGACATTTTCAATTAGAGGTGTACTCACTTTTGTTGTTAGTGGTTTAGACATTAATGGCTGTATGTTGAGTTGTTTTGAGGGGGTAGCAAATTTACACTGTTATACAAGCTGTATACTCACTACTTTACATTGTAGCAAAGTGTCATTTCTTCAGTGCTGTCACATGAAAAAATATAATAAAATATTTACAAAAATGTTAGGGGTGTACTCACTTTTGTGAGATTCTGTACTTACAGTACATTGGTCCAAACTAATTATAAAGCAGTATTAAACCCAAAAAGAAAACATTTATTATATTGCAGCTGACCAATTCCTACATGTAATGGCTGCATTTGTTTTCTTTTTTGGGTTTTCTATCTTCTATTTCTAATTGGTGATCCATCCAGCGAATCTGTTGTCTTTCAAAAGAACAAGCTTTCTTCAAGATGTATAAGTTAGTTACAGGGATGTGGCCAACCATTTAACACTGACAGGAGGGGTGCTTACAATGATTGGCTATTATTTATTTATGTAAAACCTTTATCCCAAAAGGAAAAAAAAAACCTGTTTGCTGCAACTGATTATAAAGTGTGAGTTGGAGTTTGGCTTTAATGTGTTAGTGTATTTTAATCTGCTAGAACATTTAACATTCCCCTCCCCCCAGACTGACAATGCTGCTGTCCAAAGGTGTGCACTTCATTCAGAGTGGGGGCACTCTAATATAGGAATCAAACTGGTGTAGCTAAAGGTTGCGTGGGTCCGAAGACCATATCCCTAAACTTATATATAGAGCAAGAACAAGAATGTATGGTAATGTATGGTTTACCTGTAATGATACTAAATGCTTAATGTGCAATGCATGTATACTCATATATCCATTATTGTATTCTCAGACGACTGTGCTTTATTCTCATCTCCCCCTGATGAAGGAATTATTTCATATTCCGAAACGTGTTGGGAATTGCTGTGTGAACTCTATCTCTGGTTTGATTCCTACACACATGAGAGCTACCTTGGGTTCTCAAACATGAGTTTAAAGTACTGCGCCTCTATCATAGTATGGTGATTTCGAATTGTTCTTAATTTTTGTAACTGTGATGTCCATTACTATTTTATTACATTGAATAAAATGTATTGATATTTTAATTGCTACTTTTCTACTTGCGGCCTAAAAGGTCCCAGCAGGGTTCTTATTCTTGCACTCTAATATAGGAATTATGTTACTGGCCATATCACCAGGCTAAAATTCAGAGGGGAAAACAAATGAAAAAAAAAGAGAAAACGAATGCAGCCATGACGTCTAATGATTAGTAAGCTGCAATATGTTACATTTTGGGTTTTGGGTTTAATACCACTTTAAGCATTAAACAATGCAAGGGAAATATGTGTATACTTTAACCGCTTCCGGACCACCCACCGCACATTTACTGCGGCAGGGCGACCCAGCTGCTTAAAACAACGTACGTTGTCTCTTCTTCTGGGTCTGGGGCGTGCGTGCGATGCCGGCGACTCTCTTCCGCTGTGATTGGACACAGCGGGAGCCAATCAGCGGGACCCGCCGATTGCTGACAGGAGAGGCAGAACGGCGCTCTGCCTATGCAAAAAAACACAGACTGTCGTTCTATCAGAGAGGAAAATGGAGATCTTGTGTTTCCGCTAAGCAGAAACACAGATCTCTGTTTTCCTCCAGTCAGTCCATCTCCCACACAGTTAGAAAGCACTCCATAGGAGCAAACTTAACCCCAGGGCTGGTGCAAGAATTTCTGACATCCTAGGCAAAACCTAATTTTGCCACCCCCATTGGCTCCACTCCTGACTCCACCTCCTTTGCCCTGCCTTTGTGATAGGAGGCGGCACTATACAGGATGTTCGAAGAAAAACTGCGCTAGTAAACAAAACAAGCTGCAACTCAAAGTGAAATACACACCATACAAATAAAAAACAAAAAGAAGCTGCGCTGCCAATAATATGTGAATAAATGTAATAAATGAATAAAACAAACATAAAATAATCTACAATAATAGACTTATGCCGCGTACACACGGTAGGACATTCCGACCACAAAATCCGTCTGATTTTTTCTGACGGATTTTGGGCGAAACTTGTCTTGCGTACACACGGTCGCGCAAAGTTGTCAGAAAATCCGATAATTCGAACGAGGTGACGTACAAAACATACGACTGGACTGCATAGAGGCCAGTAGCCAATAGCTTTCGTCACCAATTTTTTTTCTAAGCATGCGTGGCACATTGTGCGTCGGAATTCTCTACACACGATCGGAAAAAGTCTGATTGGATTTTGTTGTCGGAAAATCTTAGAGCCAGCTCTCAAACTTTTTTCGTCAGAAATTCAGACAGAAAAAGTCCGATAGAGCCCACACACGATCGGATTTTCTGACAACATAATCCGATCTGACTTTTTCCCGAAAAGCACACGCAGTTGATTCCAATCAAATAACGTGACCTACTTAATGAAAAAATCGGAAGCTGTAATGTGAATAACGTAAATGATACAACAAAAATTGGTGAGTGAGCCAATACTATGCCAAAAAAATGGATATAAATGCATAAAAAACACAAAAAATAAATTGTGAAAATGACTAAATAAAAAGTCAACAGGATAAACCAATAATGCTAAATAAATAACAGTCTCTTCCGAGGTGCTTCCTGAAGGGGAGTGAATGTTGAGGACACCCAATGAGAAGTCTTCTATAATCAAAAGGGACACTGTGAATCCACCACCAAATGAATTGAAGGCTTACCGGCTAAACAAGCTGTCAAAGCTTGTGGCTAATACCCAGCCAGAGCCTTTAAACCTCCGGACTCCTCCAATGGCTGACAAGCCAAGCGTTCCTACAGTTGGAGTGGATACCAGCGATCACCACGAACGACCATGAACATGTCCTCAATGGTAAGGTTATGCCCATAACCAGCGTTGGCTCCAGTGCTGCGCTGCGCCTCTAAATACACTATCGCTCGGACAGAGCAGCTGCCTGAGACTGAGTTAGTTAGATGCTGCAGCATGCAGAGCACGCAAACACGGAGGGAAACCAGTGGCCGGGTGCCCCTAGGCAGCAGTGCACCCTAGGCGGCTGCCTAGTTTGCCTAGTAATAGCACTGGCCCTGCTGAACCCTTTGATCGCCCCTGATGTTAACCCCATCCCTGCCAGTGTCATAAGAACAATGAGAGTGGATATTTTTTTTTTAGCACTGATCACTGTATTAGTGTCACTGGCCCCCACAAAGCATCACTTAGTATCCCATATGTTTGCTGCAATGTCGCAGTCCTGCTAAAAATCGCTGATTGCCGCCATTACTAGTAAAAATAAAAATACCATAAAAATATCCCATAGTTTGTAGACGAGATCATTTGTGCCCCTGATGTTAACCCCATCCCTGCCAGTGTCATAAGTACAATGAGAGTGGATATTTTTTTTTTTTAGCACTGATCACTGTATTAGTGTCACTGGCCCCCACAAAGCATCACTTAGTATCCCATATGTCCGCTGCAATGTCGCAGTCCTGCTAAAAATAGCTGATTGCCACTATTACTAGTAAAAATAAAAATGCCATAAAAATATCCCACTGTTTGTAGACGAGATAATTTGTGCGCAAACCAATCAATATACGCTTATTGGGAATTTTTTTTTACAGAAAACATGTAGCAGAATACAATTTTATCCTAAATTGATGAAGAAATTCGATTTTTTACATTTTTGAATGTTTCATACGTTTTATAGCAGAAAGTAAAAAATAATTTTTTTTTTTTCAAAATTGTCAGCCATTTTTTTTTTATATAGCGCAAAAAATAAAAACCGCAGAGATGTTCAAATACCACCAAAAGAAAATATTTGGGTACAGTGTTGCACGACCGTGCAATTGTCAGTAAAAGCAACGCAGTGCAGTATCGGGAAAAAAAAGGCCCGGTCATGAAGGGGGTGAAACCTTCCGGGGCTGAAGTGGTTAAAGTATACCATGAAGGACCTTGACTAGGTGTCATAAAATGTGGATTTGACCCATCTACTAATGCCAGAAATCCCAAGTTTTTACTGGCTAGCATGTTTCATATGGAAAGAAATACAAGATTGAATTATAAATCTACTCAATACATCTACTTGATAACTTCGGTGAGATATTAATCTCTTGATTCTGAATATCCAAGAATAGTGATGGCCGAACGGTTCGCCCGGCGGTCGTTTCGCGGCGAATTTCCGACTTTCGCCGTCCGCGGGTTCGAACGCCTTTTTCCGTCGTTCGCCCCGGCGGACTTACGTGTTTAATGTATACAAGAACTTTAACCTTTCGTGACACGTTTATCATGTGTTACAGGACAACCAATTGAGACATGACAGCTCATGGACACTTGGACATTCCCCCTAACCTATAAATACACCCGATCCGGTGGCCATTTTACATTCTTTCTTCTGTCACTGTAGGGAAAGGATCCTGTGTGGAGTAGGGACAGAGAAAACGCTAGCTATTTGGTACACAAAAGTTCTTTTCAGGACTGGTATAGGTGTTAGGTCAGCAGCCTGAGTTTCTTTTGTCAGTTTAGATAAAGGGACAGAGCGCTGTATGCTGCTATTTTAGGGACAGCTCAGCCAGATTAGTCTTTCTTCATCATCATCATCATCATCATCATTAGCTGTTACTATCAGGTCCACAAAAGAGCTGTTCCAGCTAATCGTTCCAGCCTACTCTTTTTTGCCAATTTGTATAGGGACAGGCAGGAAGCAGTGTGTCAGGCAGTGAGGATAATTTTAAAGACTTGCTGTTACTATTAGTTCCACAAAGGTTCTTTTCAGGACTGGTATCAGTGGTACGGTAATAGGCTTGTACACGTATAATATTCTTTCTTCCAAATATAGAAAGAATATTATACTTGACTGCTGCCCTTCTGCTGCAGTCTGCTAATCATTCACAACTCACTTGTTCCACAAAAGTTCTTATAAGGACTGGTAACTTGGTCTGTCTAGGGTGCTACGGTACATAGGCTTGGGTGCGGTACAGTCTGCTGTTCTGTAAGGACCGCTATCGGTCCACAATAGATAGGGTTGCCGTGCACTACTGCTGACCGCTGCCCTATACTGCAGCAGTCCTTCAGCGGTATAGGGACTGACGCACAGTCTGCTAAACACTAATACACAACCTGCTTGGTCCACAAAAGTTCTTATAAGGACTGGTAACTTGGTATAGGGTGCTACGGTACATAGGCCTGAGTGCGTTACAGTCTGCTGTTCTGTAAGGACCGCTATCGGTCCACAATACATAGGGTTGACGTGCACTACTGCTGACCGCTGCCCTATACTGCAGCAGTCCTTCAGCGGTATAGGGACTGACGCACAGTCTGCTAAACACTAACACACAACCTGCTTGGTCCACAAAAGTTCTTATAAGGACTGGTAACTTGGTATAGGGTGCTACGGTACATAGGCCTGAGTGCAGTACAGTCTGCTGTTCTGTAAGGACTGCTATCGGTCCACAATACATAGGGTTGCCGTGCACTACTGCTGACCGCTGCCCTATACTGCAGCAGTCCTTCAGCGGTATAGGGACTGACGCACAGTCTGCTAAACACTAATACACAACCTGCTTGGTCCACAAAAGTTCTTATAAGGACTGGTAACTTGGTATAGGGTGCTACGGTACATAGGCCTGAGTGCGTTACAGTCTGCTGTTCTGTAAGGACCGCTATCGGTCCACAATACATAGGGTTGCCGTGCACTACTGCTGACCGCTGCCCTATACTGCAGCAGTCCTTCATTGGTATAGGGACTGACGTACAGTCTGCTAATCACTAACACACAACCTGCTTGGTCCACAAAAGTTCTTATAAGGACTGGTAACTTGGTATAGGGTGCTACGGTACATAGGCCTGAGTGCGTTACAGTCTGCTGTTCTGTAAGGACCGCTATCGGTCCACAATACATAGGGTTGCCGTGCACTACTGCTGACCGCTGCCCTATACTGCAGCAGTCCTTCATTGGTATAGGGACTGACGTACAGTCTGCTAATCACTAACACACAACCTGCTTGGTCCACAAAAGTTCTTATAAGGACTGGTAACTTGGTATAGGGTGCTACGGTACATAGGCCTGAGTGCGTTACAGTCTGCTGTTCTGTAAGGACCGCTATCGGTCCACAATACATAGGGTTGCCGTGCACTACTGCTGACCGCTGCCCTATACTGCAGCAGTCCTTCATTGGTATAGGGACTGACGTACAGTCTGCTAATCACTAACACACAACCTGCTTGGTCCACAAAAGTTCTTATAAGGACTGGTAACTTGGTATAGGGTGCTACGGTACATAGGCCTGAGTGCGTTACAGTCTGCTGTTCTGTAAGGACCGCTATCGGTCCACAATACATAGGGTTGCCGTGCACTACTGCTGACCGCTGCCCTATACTGCAGCAGTCCTTCAGCGGTATAGGGACTGACGCACAGTCTGCTAAACACTAACACACAACCTGCTTGGTCCACAAAAGTTCTTATAAGGACTGGTAACTTGGTATAGGGTGCTACGGTACATAGGCCTGAGTGCGTTACAGTCTGCTGTTCTGTAAGGACCGCTATCGGTCCACAATACATAGGGTTGCCGTGCACTACTGCTGACCGCTGCCCTATACTGCAGCAGTCCTTCATTGGTATAGGGACTGACGTACAGTCTGCTAATCACTAACACACAACCTGCTTGGTCCACAAAAGTTCTTATAAGGACTGGTAACTTGGTATAGGGTGCTACGGTACATAGGCCTGAGTGCGTTACAGTCTGCTGTTCTGTAAGGACCGCTATCGGTCCACAATACATAGGGTTGCCGTGCACTACTGCTGACCGCTGCCCTATACTGCAGCAGTCCTTCAGCGGTATAGGGACTGACGCACAGTCTGCTAAACACTAACACACAACCTGCTTGGTCCACAAAAGTTCTTATAAGGACTGGTAACTTGGTATAGGGTGCTACGGTACATAGGCCTGAGTGCAGTACAGTCTGCTGTTCTGTAAGGACCGCTATCGGTCCACAATACATAGGGTTGCCGTGCACTACTGCTGACCGCTGCCCTATACTGCAGCAGTCCTTCAGCGGTATAGGGACTGACGCACAGTCTGCTAAACACTAACACACAACCTGCTTGGTCCACAAAAGTTCTTATAAGGACTGGTAACTTGGTATAGGGTGCTACGGTACATAGGCCTGAGTGCGTTACAGTCTGCTGTTCTGTAAGGACCGCTATCGGTCCACAATACATAGGGTTGCCGTGCACTACTGCTGACCGCTGCCCTATACTGCAGCAGTCCTTCATTGGTATAGGGACTGACGTACAGTCTGCTAATCACTAACACACAACCTGCTTGGTCCACAAAAGTTCTTATAAGGACTGGTAACTTGGTATAGGGTGCTACGGTACATAGGCCTGAGTGCGTTACAGTCTGCTGTTCTGTAAGGACCGCTATCGGTCCACAATACATAGGGTTGCCGTGCACTACTGCTGACCGCTGCCCTATACTGCAGCAGTCCTTCATTGGTATAGGGACTGACGTACAGTCTGCTAATCACTAACACACAACCTGCTTGGTCCACAAAAGTTCTTATAAGGACTGGTAACTTGGTATAGGGTGCTACGGTACATAGGCCTGAGTGCGTTACAGTCTGCTGTTCTGTAAGGACCGCTATCGGTCCACAATACATAGGGTTGCCGTGCACTACTGCTGACCGCTGCCCTATACTGCAGCAGTCCTTCAGCGGTATAGGGACTGACGCACAGTCTGCTAAACACTAACACACAACCTGCTTGGTCCACAAAAGTTCTTATAAGGACTGGTAACTTGGTATAGGGTGCTACGGTACATAGGCCTGAGTGCAGTACAGTCTGCTGTTCTGTAAGGACCGCTATCGGTCCACAATACATAGGGTTGCCGTGCACTACTGCTGACCGCTGCCCTATACTGCAGCAGTCCTTCATTGGTATAGGGACTGACGTACAGTCTGCTAATCACTAACACACAACCTGCTTGGTCCACAAAAGTTTTTATAAGGACTGGTAACTTGGTATAGGGTGCTACGGTACATAGGCCTGAGTGCAGTACAGTCTGCTGTTCTGTAAGGACCGCTATCGGTCCACAATACATAGGGTTGACGTGCACTACTGCTGACCGCTGCCCTATACTGCAGCAGTCCTTCATTGGTATAGGGACTGACGTACAGTCTGCTAATCACTAACACACAACCTGCTTGGTCCACAAAAGTTCTTATAAGGACTGGTAACTTGGTATAGGGTGCTACGGTACATAGGCCTGAGTGCAGTACAGTCTGCTGTTCTGTAAGGACCGCTATCGGTCCACAATACATAGGGTTGACGTGCACTACTGCTGACCGCTGCCCTATACTGCAGCAGTCCTTCAGCGGTATAGGGACTAAGAGTTTTGTCACAGGGTGATTTAAAAAATGACAGGCAGAGGAAGAGGCAGGCCCTTCCGCAGGGGTGGTAGGGGTAGGGCAGGAGCAACAGCCTTGAGCCAAAGTGGGAAGTTGCAGAAGGTGCGTTCAATTACTTTAAAGGACGCACCAGACTTGGTTGAGTGGCTCACTCAGCCTTATTCTTCTGCACCCTCCTCATCCTCTCGATCTGCACCCTCTTCTTCACTCTCTGCTATGTGCACCCCCAAAGACACTACCACCAACAACACCACCACCACCACATACCTTCCGCTTGAGTGCAAATGGGGGCCTTCATGCTCCAGTGTTTTAATAGGGACCCCCGTATAAAAAGCATGAGGGTCAAGGACCAGTACTGGGTGGCAACGTACTTAGATCCCCGGTACAAACACAAAATGGCGGAAATGTTACCGCCGTCGCAGAGGGCTGTCAGAATGCAGCACTTCCAGGCCTTGCTTCGAGAAATGCTGCATTCTGCTTTTGCGTGCGCTGGCAGAGGAGCAATTCCCACTCCCAGAGAAGGATTTGCGGGTACCAATCCAACAGCGCCTGCAAGAAGAGGCCGGTTTGAAGATGTGTTGGTGACTTCGGATATGAGGTCATTCTTTCAGCCGACCCATCGACAGGTGTCATCCGGATCCAGCATCAGGGAACGCCTAGACCGTCAGGTGTCCGACTACATTGGGTTAACGGCCGATGTGGACGCTCTGAGGAGTGATGAACCCCTAGACTACTGGGTGGGCAGGCTTGACCTCTGGCCAGAGCTTGCCCAATTTGCAATCGAACTGTTGGCTTGCCCCTCATCCAGTGTCCTGTCCGAAAGGACGTTCAGCGCAGCAGGGGGGATTGTGACCGATAAGCGTACTCGCCTAGCTCACGACAGTGTTAACTACCTCACATTTCTAAAAATGAATGAGGCATGGATCTCGGAGGAATTCAACACATGTGATCAGTAGACCATGTATATGTCTATAAACAATTTTTGGAATCAAGCACACAGACCTTCTTAATTCATTTGGCTCACTTCCCTGACCCAAAAAAGCACACCGTACTATATGCCCCTACCCTCCTCTTTGAAGAGGTTGAGCGGTGTCATATTTCTACTGGGGCTGCTTATTATGAGGGGTTCCCACCATCCCTGTGCTGTGCTGACTTCCTCCTGGGTGTTCTTATTATGAGGGGCTCCCACCATCCCTGTGCTGTGCTGACTTCCTCCTGGGGGTTCTTATTATGAGGGGCTCCCACCATCCCTGTGCTGTGCTGACTTCCTCCTGGGGGTTCTTATTATGAGGGGATCACACCATCCCTGTGCTGTGCTGACTTCCTCCTGGGGCTGCTTACGGTGCTGCTGTCAGCGCTGTATGTCACGGAGCTGCTGTCAGCGCTGTATGTCACGGAGCTGCTGTCAGCGCTGTATGTCACGGAGCTGCTGTCAGCGCTGTATGTCACGGAGCTGCTGTCAGCGCTGTATGTCACGGAGCTGCTGTCAGCGCTGTATGTCACGGAGCTGCTGTCAGCGCTGTATGTCACGGAGCTGCTGTCAGCGCTGTATGTCACGGAGCTGCTGTCAGCGCTGTATGTCACGGTGCTGCTGTCAGCGCTGTATGTCACGGAGCTGCTGTCAGCGCTGTATGTCACGGAGCTGCTGTCAGTGCTGTATGTCACGGAGCTGCTGTCAGCGCTGTATGTCACGGAGCTGCTGTCAGCGCTGTATGTCACGGAGCTGCTGTCAGCGCTGTATGTCACGGTGCTGCTGTCAGCGCTGTATGTCACGGAGCTGCTGTCAGCGCTGTATGTCACGGAGCTGCTGTCAGTGCTGTATGTCACGGAGCTGCTGTCAGCGCTGTATGTCACGGAGCTGCTGTCAGCGCTGTATGTCACGGAGCTGCTGTCAGCGCTGTATGTCACGGTGCTGCTGTCAGCGCTGTATGTCACGGAGCTGCTGTCAGCGCTGTATGTCACGGAGCTGCTGTCAGCGCTGTATGTCACGGAGCTGCTGTCAGCGCTGTATGTCACGGAGCTGCTGTCAGCGCTGTATGTCACGGAGCTGCTGTCAGCGCTGTATGTCACGGTGCTGATGTCAGTGCTCTGTATTACGGTGCTGCTGTCAGTGCTCTGTATCTCCTGCACCCTCTTGTTTGCCTACCCTGGTCCCTGACCTTCCCTCTCCTCCATTGCCTTCATTAGCTCCATAGTCCTGAATTGTCAGAACAATTTCCCAAATAAAAAAAAAATGCTTGTAGTTATCGATCCCAAATTCACCTCATACATGTATTATGCTATTGTCCAGGTGGTGGGACTACGTGCTACCCCCTAATAATTACCCCGTGGCCGCAAATTCGACCTAAAGGTTTGCGAAATTCGCCTCCCATTGAAGTCAATGGAGCCCGCGGCGAACGGTCGTTTTCGCGAACGTTTGTGCCCGTTCGCGTTTCGCGTTCGCGAAACGTCCCGTCGGAAGTTCGTCCATCACTATCCAAGAACATCTCTCAGCACTTGGAGGACAACGAATGTCCTTCACCAATCTCCAGTGCTAAAGTGGTTTTAGCAGCTAGAGCCGATAGTATTAGGGCATCTGTCACTTTGAACATGTTGCCACTGAAGAGAGCCAAGATGCTTCTAGAGAGGACAAAGACAGATAGTGCCGAGGACCTAGGAGGGAAGATAAAGTTGGCATCATAATGGCAACTATATCTATTTCCTTGACGCAACACCATATTTTATATTTTACCAAAATATACTGTAGGGCCTCTGCTAAAAAAAAATATATATAATGTTTGCAAGTATGCCTATGCCGTGTGTGAGAAAAAAAACTTGTCAATATGACATTTTTGTGAAAAAAAACAAAAACATTTTATTTAGTTTCTTTATTTTCCAAATAATTGTGGGAAAAATTTACAACTTCAAAAAACTCACCATGCCTCTTACTAAATACCTTGGACTCTCTTTCCAAAAAGGGGTCATTTGGGGGGTATTTGTACTGTCCTGGTATGTTAGGGTCTCAAGAAATTAGATAGAACCTCAGTACATCAGGATTGTTAAATTTTCAATGATTGGTACCATAGTTTGTAGGCTCTATAACTTTCACATAGACCAAATAATATACAATACAACCTCTTCTTCAACCTATTCTCTCTGGAGAAGAGACGCTTGAGAGGGGATATGATTTCAATATACTGGTGACCCACAATAGGGAGAAAACTTTTTCGCAAAAGGGAGTTTAACAAGACACGTGGCCACTCATTAAAATTGGAAGAAAAGAGGTTTAACCTTAAACTACGTAGAGGGTTCTTTACTGTAAGAGTGGCAAGGATGTGGAATTTCCTTCCACAGGCAGTGGTCTCAGCGAGGGGCATTGATAGTTTCAAGAAACTATTAGATAAGCACCTGAACAACCACAACATACAGGGATATACAATGTAATACTGACATATAAACACACACATAGGTTGGACTTGATGGACTTGTGTCTTTTTTCAACCTGAGAATTGTAGTGACATGGCATGGGTGATGGAGGGCCCTGGTATTGAGGGTGTTTGTAAACTTTGCCCCTTCCCTAGTGACTGGTGTCCCACATACATAGACTGATATCAAGGCATTGGATATCCCAGGTACCTAACATGAGATGTCATGGAAGAGAAGAAGTGAGAGGCCTCGGGAATGAAGAAGCTCGGGAACATGTGAAGAGATGATCTCTTGTGTCAAGGAGAAGTCTCATTGTGTCACTGGGAGAGAGGTGACAAGTCAGGCTGTGCTGGTGGCCCACAAACTCCTCAACAGTCTATCAAAAAAAAGTTTTGGCTTTAATTTTAAAGGTACATGTACTGTAGGTAAACAACAAAGGAACAAAGGGAACAAACCACATAAAAGGATACCGACCGTGTCACAAGCTTGCCTTGGGCATGGGAGATCCTGTTTGCATTGGAAATACACTGTGGTGAAAACAGCATCCTAGGTGGATATAAAGGGATGGATGGTCCACATTGCTCTCCTTTCCTGGCTGAAAGGTGAGTTACCAGTGTAGCGGCCATAACCCGTTGCAGGGCGGCCTTGACTTAATGGACTTACCGGTTACCTTCTCTTGGCCTGCTCCTCCACTTCTAGGGGTTCCCAGGGTTGATACCCAACGACTTGTACACTGACACAGATGGAGTCCTTTCAAAAAGGTTTTATTCTGCAGTAGAACTTTCAATTAACACAGTCTCTTAGGGAACAGAGGGCACGGGTGAAGAACTCAGGCACCTTGAACTTCAGGTCTAGCAAAGTCTCTATTTCCACTGTAATGGAAATTTGTAGATTCTGTATATAATTGTATTCTATTTTATATGTATTGCACTATGCCCTCACTGTGCACACGGCACTAATAATGTTTTCAGTACATGTTTTGCATTCTTTCGAGAAGAATTAGCCTGCCTATGTAACGCCCCTTGTTAGCATAAACGTACAATTGTAATATTAATGTGATACCTACGTAATCATGTGTATAAAAACCTTCAAATGCGTCATAATAAAGGAGAACGGTTATTTGGAAAGATGCTGAGTGTATCTTTTGTGTCTGTTCCCTACTGCAGTAGTTATTATTAATTTTGAACCACTTGCCTATCTATAAAATATCCATTTCAGGTGGGGAGCTTGGCCAGCAAGGGTTACCAGGTGACCCTGAGTATCCGAAACGAGGAGCTTGAAACGATCCGGGAATTTCTGATAATCAGCCTTCCTTGATCGGTAAGGCATTTTCGGGACAAAGGGTACCTATTTTACTCTCCTTAATCGAACTGTATTGATTGGTGGTTATATGTTATGTTGTCACTGTCTACTGTCCATCGGAGTGTTATAGAGAAAGGGAAGAATAGTGCTGTTCACAGGTATATGTAGTACATCTGCTAGATAAAGTAGTTTAAAGGCAAAAGGGTATAGGCACACATAGAGAAGACTGGCCAGTCATTATGGGCTTTAAATTAAGTAAGGCAATGAAGGGTAAGAGACCCTCAAAAATGCCCAGTGCAAGAGGAGCGCTATATATGAACCGAAGGTGCGGTTCCGCCTATACTGAGCCCCTAGATTAATGGTTAAAGTGGACAGGGATCCACAAAGGGTAACTGGGTTACCACCAAAGTCCACAGGAACAAAGAATCATGCAGAGTATACAGCTAGAGAAACAGCTATCTATGTGAGCAGGATGGATCAAGAGTGACATTAACACGAGACAGAAAGGAACATTTTCATGTTAAGTTGTGGGATGAATTTGGGGTCAGGCACTACAACTAGTAAAGTCAAGAAACAGTAATGAGAGTTAAAACAGAATGCTTTATATGTTGTCATAGAGGGAAGATGGGATGAGCACTATGGCTGCAGTCTGATCATAGAAGGTACAGTAAGTGAAGTATGGTATTACAATACATTGGATGCAAAGGATATCAGAGTAAAATAAGGAAAGCAGAAGTTTAAGCAAGGAAGTATTAAAGTTAAAAGAAAGTGAGAGAATGATATGTATGTTTTGTGTACAAATGGGATAAATGTAAGCGATTTTAGAGAGATATTGGTGTATGTGTGTGAATGCTGGAACCTTTAGTTCTATCGCTTGTATGTGTCATGTACGCAGATGTGGCCCCCTCCTTTGTGCTCTCCTGATAGAATGTAGCTGGAAAAAGAGGTTGGTGATAAGCTGGAAGGACACCATGCCAATTTCAGTTTTTTAGACAAAAGATTTATAACAAAATGTGCCGGGTTAACGAATCTAATGATAAACAATGTGATCACAATTATTTTTGAATCTGTTTTCCAAACATGGTAAAATGAAGGATACATTTAACCGTGTCAGTGCATATAAAAAAAAAAAGAGAAATTGAGTAAAATTAAGTAATATGTCCCCCTTTAAGAACATTTATCTGTGCATATATATTAGTGTGTGATATTGAAATTATCATATGAGTAATAATTTCTAATATGAGTTTAACAATTTTATTAATAAATATAGATATATTGAAACTGGTTTAGACAACCTTTGGTTGGAAATGAAATCCAGGTTAATGGGGAAATTGGTAAAAATGGGATTAGTTTAGATTAAGATAACAATTTTGTAGTTTTACATTTATTGAGTGGAAAAAAAAAAAAAGATTAAGATGAGGTTGTTAATTTGAATACAGCTGCAATAATGTTTAACAAAGCCAAGATGGATGAGATACATAAGAAGTTTTTCTACAAAAATGAAATCTTAAAGTCTGATAATAACTTGATGTGCGGTCCATGATGTGAGAGTAATAATAAATAAAATTTAAATATAACAGACCCATCACATCAAGTCCGCACACCCTGTTAGGATAGATGCCACCTGCAGCCAGTTGTTTTATAGTTTTTGATGTGGCGGAGCAATTTGTTTTTATGTATTTTTATTTTTGAAATCCAAAGCAGAATGTGTGGATTGTGAAATGATGTGCCCCTTTTCCTTGTAAGTGCAGTGGGTATAAGTAGAAGAATATTTTGGATTTATGGACATCTCTGCATGACTGCAGGGTATTCTTATCATTTATTATAATATTGCCAGGAAAAAGTTGTCTTTTTGAAACATGAAACTGGAGTTCTTACACAAACAGCATGATAGAAAAAAAGCCATTGTTATATTTATGCGAGCTGGACCCAGTAATGAAGGGTTCACGCTGATATATCAGAGCTGTAGCTTTATGCAAAGTTGCTATTAAACAAAGTTACAGACATTATTTTGGTCGAATATTAAATTTTTAATCGTCCGACATTCTGCACAGCAAATATATAGCTAACTAAATGTTTGTCTAATGAAAGGATCAAAATATGAATTTGTTTTGTTTGTTTATGTACAAATCTAACAATGAAAAATGCATACATTTGAATCCAGACACCTTATTGCCTCTATTGGAGGAGGCTGGAGACAAAGAAAAACCACATGTGTTAAATTGATGACGTAGGAATCAGCTGCTGTGAGCCCAGTGCTGGACACACTCCCTGAAGACCCGAGTATTTACTTTTTTGTAGTGTTATTCCTGGTTTTATACCGAGGATGAAGTTTATCACCCAGAAGGATTCTCTGTATTCAGAGTCATTGGATCCTTTTTCCCCAGCTCAAGAAGCAGAGCTCCATGTTTTAGCAAAGCCCGTGAGCTATAAAAAGAGTGGATATTTATATAGATAGTTGAGATAGAGAGAGCTTTTGGTTCCATTTGAAGGGCCAGAAGTTTGTTTTTACTTTGACGTGTAAACCAATCAAGTACGCCAAGTTAATTTGATCGGCTGTTTTCAGCCTTCCAGGTTCTTGCTGAGGTAGCCATACTAACAGTAAAACTCACATATGGAAGCAGACCAGGCGACTCTAAGGATGCTGCATTTACAGCCCCGGACACTTGCTGGGTCTGTACAACTCACAGATTCCACCCTAGTTCTGGCCCAGTATAGCTGGGATTAATAATTCAACTTTAAGGACCACAGAACGAGAAGAACAAGTGGTCCACAGAGGGCAACTTCTTACGAAACAAGAGTTTGGAAAAGGTGATCATTTATGTCTGCCAGCGACTCTTTTCCCTTCAGCTTGACACATGGACCTTGTCATCAGTCACAAGTTGCTATGGCTGCCTTAGTAAATGAGTGTGGGATAGAGCCAGGGTTCACCACAGTTTGTTTCTATAACATACCACTTCTTGTTTTACCTGTTACCAAAGGTGTTACCAAAAGCTAAACGCCCCTTCCAGAGATAACAAAAAGATATATCCAGATGCCCAAGTCAGGATCTTACGAGTATGTATTTTGTTTGTATGGACATGTTTTCTGGATGTCGAGTGGCAAATACTACTGCAAAGGTCACAGTAAAAAAGTGTTATCAGAAGTAGTTTTTAAGTACAGAGTGCAGAATCTACAGAGAGTAACAGAGGAAATCATTTTTATAGGAGTGTCTTTACTAGAAGTTTTGAGGTTTTATTTTTTACACCCCCTTACTGTCTACAGCGGACAAAGTAGAGTAAGAAACTAGAAAACTTTTGCCTGAATATTTTATTTTATTTTATCAAGCCCCTAAGGGAGATGTTGGACTCTCTCCCTATGGGATTTTGTCTGGGAGTGTGTTACTCACTTGCTATTATTTTGTCTCAGCAGCTAAAGTCCTCCATTCGGATCTCACAGAGAATGTTGCTGATCTTTTAAGGTTTTTGACAAACTCATTTATGTGTTTTCTCCCCAATTCCAAATGCTAAAAGTTTGGAAGGATCTAAAACTAAAGCCAGGTGACTTGTGGATTGTTAAGAGACATTTATATATAAGGAAATGTTTGGAGACTCAATACAGCTTCTATTTCATGTACAGTTTTGAAAAACTTGAAGGAAAAGTCACCTGAATCCACACCAGATACTGCAAAAATGACTAAATTAAAGAAATCTCTGTTTGATTTGTTTCCCTCTTAAGATCACAGTCTAGGGTACTTTTTTATTCAATTACTTTAATTCTAAGGGATATATATATTTGAAAAGTAGTTTAACCATGTTGAAGTAATATTTGTCTTTTGTACCTCTTCCATTTTATGTAGAATTGTCTGTGTTTACATGTGCTGATAAGTCAGCATACCAACAATTAAGCTAGAAGGCCATTCTGGCCTCAGGAGTGTACAGCCAGTACTCTGTAAATATGTCTTATCAATCATTTGTTTTTCACAATGAAAAAGTCATTTTGTAATGAAAAAAGCTGCTCAGCTATTATTTTCTCCACAATGGAGTTTTTGCCTCTTTGGCCAGGACTACCTCCACCTAAGCGTGTGGAGGTTCCAGGTTAAAGGTGATAGCAGGTATGGTTAGTGATCAAAATATTGATCAAAAGAGAGGAGACTGTAATGGAAATTTGTAAGTTCTGTATATAATTGTATTCTATTTTATATGTATTGCACTATGCCCTCACTGTGCACACGGCACTAATAATGTTTTCAGTACATGTTTTGCATTCTTTCGAGTCCTGATTAGAATTAGCCTGCCTATGTAACGCCCCTTGTTACCATAAACGTACAATTGTAATATTAATGTGATACCTACGTAATCGTGTGTATAAAAACCTTCAAATGCGTCATAATAAAGGAGAACGGTTATTTGGAAAGATGCTGAGCGTATCTTTTGTGTCTGCTTCCTACTGCAGTAGTTATTATTAATTTGGAACCACTAATCAATATGAGGATAGGAGTTGCCTATCTATAAAATATCCATTTCACCACCCAGAGAGTAGCCACTCGCAGATGGGTACTTCAAGGCTGAACAGACCTCTAGCCAGAGATCATGGCAGTCAGCACGTTGACTCAAACTTGAACAAACAACTTAAGGGCAAACAGGAACCTTTTTCCTCCACACCTGAAACGTTTCCCGTCTCCTTTATGGTACTGGAAAAGTGTGAATTCGTCAATGTCCTTCTCAACTCAGTAAACAGGCACTTTTCAGGATGCCTCTTGCCATCCCTCCTCCGAAGAGCCCTCCCCTGGTCACTTCCATGAGCTGCGGTGTCCCCCAAGCCAAGAGCACACCTGGACACTTTGAATCCTCCCTCAGTTACTGTGCCTCGGACCAGCAGGCTCCGAGACTTGCGAAAGGACGGATCCCTACCCGAGACCAAGCAGGTCCACCAGGGGCCACTAACAGGAACATGTTGCGGGGTGTCGAACACCCCGTGACCGGGACCCCTCATGGGGCTACACCGATCCTGGAACCAGACCAGACCACACGGGTCTTTCAAAAAACTCCGGAACCCCAAACACGTGACCCACACCCCTTTAAGTACCCCTTCCCAGACTCCTCAGCGGGCCCCGGCACTCCCACTGATTGGCTCAGAGAAGGCCGATACCTAAACATCCAGCCAGACTTGGTTCTAGCCTGTCATGCGCACCACACCGTCCACATGACTAGGCAGAACTTCCAAACACAGCCTGGCCAGACTGGTGTTAAGGCCTACCTACACAATTAACCCTCAGAGCCTTTACTGTTCTGAGGCCAAAAAACTAAATTTACAGGTGTGTGACATTTGATCCCAAATGTCACCCGCTACACCAGAAATATGTATTTTTTTTTTGTTTCTGTATTACATGCTAGATGGTTCACTTGATCCTTATAGATTGTGCAGGATCAGACTGGTTGTATCTCTTGTTTAATTGCTGTGCCACTGCCACTCTGTGATTGGTAACAAAAGACCATATGGGGCGGTATGATCCTCTGACCTCTGTCCCGTCTTCCTCCCCTCCCTTTCTGTGGAAGGGGTTGGCATTATACTGGGTCATTTGGATATAAGGAGGGAGAGGAGAGGGTGATGCCAGCTCTAGCTCTGAGGAAGGAGGCTTGAACTCCCGAAACGCATCAACTGTGGACATCGTCTGTCTGGACCTATAGGGTTTGAGGCCTGGGTTCTGAGTCTGAACTTGTGACACGCTATCTTTTTATGTGGTTTGCGCCCTTTGTTGCCTACACTGTCAAGATTCCCTGATCTAAAGAAGGCTGCGATGCTGCCAACATCCAGTCCGGCTTGCACAGTAGCCAGTAATATTTGAGGAATATAAGGCAAGTTTCTCTATGGTTTTCTAGCTCCAAGGTGTCAGATTTATTTTGTTTCCTGTTAAGTTGTACATATAGGTTTCTTATGGATACGTATGACTTCTATGAAAGTAAGAACTGGTCATGTTTGTACTGTAAGGAAGGTGACATTCTGTTTCAATATATTTATACAAAAATTGTAGACAAAAAAAGTACGGTAAAAATAAGGTCAACAACGCAGGTGGAACATATGAAAACAGCAAGGATGTATATGAAAAGAATCCAAATAGTATACCACCAGTCGACAAAAAGATAAACATTCTCAAAAAAGCATACATTTCTACTCAGAAAATCCCCACTAGGGGGGATATTAAAAGCTATACTTCTCCACCACCCATCGGCTAGGTGGGGTGGGTTGTGAGTATACAAGATTCTATACAAAAAGTATGAGCAAAATAACTAAATGGAAAGTAAATGCAAATAAAAGAGGAGGAAGGAAAAAAAAGGGAAGGGGAGGACGGGGGGAGTAGGGAGATATAAAGGGGAGAAGAGACGAAAAATGGAAAGGGAAAAAGAAAGAGGTGGAAAAAAGAAGAAAGAAATCAAAAGAAGAAAAGAAAAGATCGTCCAAGCGCCCACCTCCACTGCCCACACTCCTCAGTCAGGTGAAACATGGAGGTGTGCTCCGTATGATCGCTGCCATCCCTGGTCTATTATTGACGTTTGATCAAGGAAGGGTGATGCCAGTGATTTCAATCTGAAACATTCCTTGCTGCATGAATAATATCAAGGTGGTCTGTGGAAGTGCCGTTACCGGGTTGATGTTTGGATATATACAGGCTTTAATTAAGCTTGCCTCTGGTAAGCGTGAAATCTATGTGGTGGTGGATCGCGCGTTGGTGGTGTCTGTACAGTCATAATTTTCATTCACCTCTTACTCAATTGGACTTCATTGGACTTTATTTTTCACTATTGTATATAATATTGGATTGTCTCTTTATTGAATATATAAATAGGGGTCATATATATATATATCACGTATATATAAGTTAGCACAGCTTTTTTACGTTACTACATTATTTCTTTGACCATGATTATTTTTCATAATAGCCAGATCTACCACTGGTTTCTTCCAAGCGGTCAGTATAGCGATTTTTGCCACAAGAAGCATAAAGTGGATTAAAGTCTGAACATGCTTGGGAGTGTCGGCAACATGCTCTTTGAGAAGAGCCACTTTGGGGCTTTTAGGTATATTCATCATTGTCACAGAATAGACCAAGGAATGAACTCTGATCCAAAACTGGTGGACCGTGGGACAGGTCCACCACATGTGGAACATCTTACCAGGTTGGCCACACCCTGAAAACATTGAGAGGAGGCCCCTTGGTAAATTTTAAAGAGGCATACCGGCAATAGGTACCATTTTGAAAGTACCTTATATCCTTTCTCCACCAGGGCTGTATTCATTATATCCTTATATGTTTGAGGAGGCCACTTCCACCAGTCAATATCCTCCCCTAAGTCCTGCTCCCACGCCAGCATATAGGGCAATTTTGCAGATGGGTAGACAAACAATTTGTACAGTATTGAGATGCCCCCCCCCCCCCCCCCCCGGGCCTGCCCATGGAAACAACTGGATTCAAAGGCCATGCATGTAGTAATATCAGCTGCAGATCTCCACAACGAGTGCAAAATCTGTTGCAAGCGGAAATGCCCAAGATGGAGGCATCTGCAACTGCTGCATAAAGCAGGGGAAAAATTCCTTTATGGTCAAGGAAATTAGCTAAGGAAGGTGACATTTTAAAGAGGAAGTAAACCCTGATGGGTTTACTTCCTCTTTGATTCCCTGCAAAGGTAAAGCATAATGGACTACTATGCATCGCATAGTAGTCCATTATGTGTCACTTACCTGACACAGGAGCCAGGGAAGTCACCGCTGTCCCCTTGTGTACGGAGCCTCCATCTTCTTGGTGGGTCTCGCTGCTCCGGCGCTGTCATTCGTCGGAGCCGCGATGACGTCACTCCCGCGCATGCGCATGGGAGCCGCCACTCGCGGCACATCGCCGTTAACTGTGGCGCGCTCAGTGCGCCTGCGCGCCGCTGTCTACGGCCCATGCGCCGTAGACAGCGATGCCTGCCTTTCGGCAAATATCTCCTAAACCGTGTAGGTTTAGGAGATATTTCTTGGACCTACAGGTAAGCCTTAATCTAGGCTTACCTGTAGGTGAAAGTGGTTTGTAAGGGTTTACAACCACTTTAAGGATATACAGCATACTAGATCAGACTTTTGTCATATACCAGCGGCTCCTCCATACATATATACATTCCCTTCTACTATGTACAATACTCTTTTTCACCGACGCAGGGTTAATCACAGTGTTCTATGTATACAAGAAAAAAAGTCTAATAATATTTCAAAGCAGAAAAAGAATAGTATGAGACCTCATTTAATTGGATTGGAAAGGAAACCATGTGAAGAAAAATAATTATGTGACAAAAAAAATAAAAAATAATGTAAAACTAAGAGAGATTCATTATGTGAAGGACACGGTACCCTTCCACTGTGCTATGATTCAGCATTGTAAGTACTCATTCCTAATAGGTTGTGAGCAGAGCATGAAATATTCCTATGCCACCTCATCTAATGAGTGCTTGTACTCCTGTGGGAGGATGATGGGAGATCGAAAGACAACGGACTAACAAGAGCAGCTTCACTTCCACCTACACATGAAAACTCAATCTGCCCATTCTTACCGATAGGGAAGTACACCGACTTTGTTATAGAAATAAATCCATGCAGGTGTTGTATTAATAGGTTGGAGGCCATACAGGTAACATGGCAGCCTTAAAGGTAGTAATAATAAAGTTAAATAGAATGAGGTTGCAGTATGATTCATTAGAATGTGTTACCTCTATCTCCGCTGTTAAATTGATTCCACTAGAAAGAGACATATGGTAAATGCATCAATGTGCCTTACGGGGCAACAATGGAAAACATATATATTAATAATACATTATATTTCACTGACATATTCTATGCATGAAACATTTGTAAGGTGCTGCAATCTGATCATTGTAGAGTAAGGCCGCGTACACACGCGGGGACTGTTCGCCCAACTTTGTCCGCTGAACAGTGTTTCGGCGGACAGTCCGCGCGTGTGTGGGCTTTCAGCGGACAGTTTCAGCGAACAGTCCGCTGAACAAGGTTTTTCGGAAATTCCGAAAAACTGTCCGCTGAAACTTTGTTTGAGCGGACAGTCCGCCCGTGTGTAGGCTTGTTCGTCAAACTAAGTTCCGCGCATACTCAGAAAGAATTTACAGGGCGGAAGCGCTCGGTCTTGTAAAACTAGTGTTCGCATTGAAGCTAGCATATTCGTCATGCTGCTAATTTTGTGTTTTTTTAATATAGCCCGTTCTTTTCTTCTTCGTAATGCAAGAAAAGTGAAGTAGCATTGCTGCTTATATTCACACAGAGTTATACTACATGTTTTTATTCATCCTCATCCTATGATTAATCTTCCAATTATAGAAAAAATATATTCCAAATTAAAAAAACAAAACATAAAAAAACCCTCCAAAAAAAAAAAAAAAAAGACAAAAAAAAAGTATATATATATATATATATATATATATATATATATATATATATATGTGTGTGTGTGTGTGTGTCTATCTTAAAAAAAATATATATATATATAAAATAAAAAAAAATAAAAAAAATTTATATATATATTTTTATTTCTGAAAAAAAAAATATAGAATTTATCTATTACTATATATTTTTGGAACTACCGTTGTCATATATTTTTTTTTTTTTTTTTTTGTGGGGGGTTTGAAACAAGATGGACTTGCATTTTTTTTTGGGCCAAGCAGGACTATGCAAGTAGAGATAGATAGATAGATAGATAGATAGATAGATAGATAGATAGATAGATAGATAGATAGATAGATAGATAGATAGATACCCAAACCAGCATTTTAGCTTACACATGATTGCATGTTCAAAATCAGCAGAGCTTCCCCTCATTTCAAATGTTAAGCCTCAAATTTACAGCGACTGCACTTCCAAGTGCACTTGCAGTGCTTTAAAAATTGCACTTGAAGTTAGCATATTTATATTAACATGAACGTGTGTTTTGTAAATAACCCCCAGAGTCTTTTGACGTGTATCTGCCTACTCACAAATAAACTTTGTTTTTTAAGCCAAAATTAAAAAAAAAAAAAAAAAAAAAACATACAATATTTTTTGGAAATAATAAATTTTTATTTTTCCTCAGAACAAAAATAAATAAAGAGGGAGGCAACACTGGAGACAATTTTGACGTTTGTGAAGCCTTTTGTCCCCCAGGCACACATCAAGTGAGTGGACACCAAAATTCCGAACCTGTGTAGCATGTAAATAGGGAGCACAACCAGGTCCTAGAATCCCAAAGACCAGGAACAGCAGCAGATGAGATCTATGTCCCCAGACTGTGGTACTACAACAGCCTGCGTCTTCTTTCAGAGCAGACTGAAGCCAGGCAGTCACTTGCGACTCTTCCGTCCAGCCTTCCCTCCACGCGTCGCTGGATGCTGTGTCTCTGGTGGTGGACATGTGGTAGGAGGAGGAGGAGGAGGAGCAGTAGGGTCTGCGTTATAAAGCTTGGTGGTGGGTGTGAGCTCACCCTTCAGACCCCATTGGATGGCATCAAAAAATATTGCTTCACACAAGTTTTGCTGTGGTTTGTCCATTTCAAGTAGCTTACTAGCCAGATAAGTGGCATAGGCCTCCTCCGGATTGGGGGGTTTGGACAGAACTTGTGTGGCTTGGTGTATAAGCGCCAAGGACTCCTCCTCTATACGGGTCATCCTCCTGGGCCTTTTGCTGGCTAGGCGGAGGGGAGGGACCTGGCTTTCAGTCCGACTCCTGCTGGGCCCAGCTAGCTCTTGTGTGGGGCTGGTCCCGGCCTCCTCCTCCATACCACTGGTCCCGGCCTCCTCCTGGGTGAGCTCATCCTGTGTAAAAAACAAAGAAATCAATAAATAAAATATGTCTATATTTTGAAATCATCAATCACTAACAATTTTACAGTTCTCACTTGCAAATACATTTGTCTTGAAATACAAAAGGCTATCATTTTGACACCACCATTTTTCCATCAGTTCACCAAGATTTGAACCACATTTGTGTAAACTACTGTATCCTTCTATATAATTTAATTTGTGATGAAATCCTAGATTTGGAAGCAATTCAAACATTGAACTTTACAGCATTAATATTTGAGCAATCCAAACTTTAGAAACGAAAATATACCTGGCTCCAGCTGGGCGCATCAACTTCGTCCAGCAAGGAAGGGTCTGGATCTTCCAGGGATGGCTCACCTGAGGTGGAGGGAAGGGTGGAGGGACGGATAGACGGAAGAGTCGAAAGTGACTGCCTGGCTTCTGACGTGTCATCCAGAAAACGCAGCCTGTCATAATACCACAGCTTAGGTACATAGACCTGACCTGCTGCTGATCCTGATGTTTGGGACTCTAGGATCTTTCTGCGCTCCCGCCTATACCCGCTACGCAGGTTCTTAATTTTGGCGTTCACAAAGTCAGTGTCTGCCTGGGGGACTCGGGTTTTCACAAACGCCAAAACTGTCTCCAGTGTCTTCTTCCGGGCAGCACGGCTTGAATATTGGGGGTGTTTTGAATCCCAAAGACTACTGTGCGACTCAACTAAATCCAGAAATGTTGAGAGGAAGGCCTCCTCCTTAAAGGGGTCTGGGGTATACCTTTGCATTTTCTGGACAAAAAAAAAAAGTCAGACCAAATGCACACTATATTGTGACAATGTAGGCGAGACACACACTACCACACACGCTACCCCCCCACACACACACTACCCCCCACCCCCCCCTATACACCCACCTCCACCCCCACACTACCACACAAAACACCAATCCCACTCAACCACCAACCCACATAAAAATCAATTAAACATCAATAAGACTAAATTTCAATATACACATTCCTAATGCAGACTTTAAATTAAACAAAAATAAAACGACAACTATCTTACCGTCGCGTGTAGCACTCGCTGATTCCGTTCGGATAAGCGTACGGCCTCGCGGTAACGCTTTATATACAGTACATGCGCTCAGGCTCCGCCTGCGTCGCCCGCCCCTGACGTTCCTTGTGACCGTATTTCCCCGCCCCTTTTACCCTCGTTCCGCTGTGGGTGAATGATAGGAGAAGATGGCGGACGCTAATTCAATTAGCAGCGTGAGCAGCGCAGAGGAAAGCCATGGACCCCATGCTTCTGGAGCAAGGAGGAGATACAAGGCCACCAATATGGCCTTTGAAGAGATGGTGGAGATGGTGGCTATATTAAGAAGGGAGGACTACGATGGGGAAAATGGCCCGTACCCCAAGCCCAATGTCAGGAAAAGTGGCATCTTGGATGAGGTTGTCACAACTTTATTCCACAAATTTGGGGTACGAAGAAGCAAGGACCAGCTGCGTAAACGATGGTCGGACATCAAGTCCAGGGAGCCGGAGCAATATCATCGGATCATAAAGGCCCTGAAAAAAAGTGAGTAAACTGCGCTTTTTCCGTGACTGTCGGACATAATCGTTCGTGTACATACCGTATCTGAATCCGGCGGATTTGATCCTAATCATTCGTGTAGGTACCTTATGTGAATCCGGCGGGTTTTATCCTAATCGTTCGTGATCATACCGTAGGTGAATCTGGCGGATTTGATCTCAATCGTTCGTGTAGGTACCGTTTGTGAAACTGGCGGATTTGATCCTAATCGTTCGTGTACATACCGTATGTGAATCTGGCGGATTTGATCCTAATCTTTCGTGTAGGTACCGTATGTGAATCCGGCGGATTTGATCGTTCGTGTAGTTAATAGTTCATGTAATGAGCTCATATGGTTGTTCGTATATGTGGGCGTAAATAGCATGAATTTGTATATGGTGTAAATTTATCTGGTGTTGGATTAGATTTTAATTAGTTATTATTTTTTGGTATTGTTCATGATAAACTGAATTGTCACGCTCAGTTTATAGGAAATTAATTTTTACTAAAGTTTCCTAAATTTATTGAGTGCAATGTAGACTCAATCAAAAAAAAAAAAAAAGATAGATGATAGATAGATAGATAGATAGATAGATAGATAGATAGATAGATAGATAGATAGATAGAATGCTGGTTCAACATCTGGACTGGGAAACATTTAAGTGTAGTTTGGGACATCATAGAACATTTTTTGACATAATCACACACAGGTACTCCAGGGGATGATTCGAGTGTGTCCGTCTGTGAAACTTGGACAAAAGATATACAGTATCACAGTTTGGTTAAAGGCTAGGTTCACATTGCTGCAATGTACGAGATCAAATGTGATTTGCACCGCACTGCAGTGCAAATCACATGTGATCTCTGTGTGATGCGATTTCAGCCATGCATGTAGTATGGCTGAATTTGCATCGCATCTGGCCCAAACTTGTACATGGCCCTTTTTTTAGTCCACAGCCGAATCGGATCACATGGGTATTCACACCATGTGGTCTGATTCCTGTCCGAGTTTAAAGATTGCACTGTGAAATGAGAACTAATTCGGAGGTGTCAATAAAACTTTACACTGATACTCCCAGCAGGTCACATAGGGCAGTCGAACTGCACATGCGATGCGTGAAACCACAGTAGATTTGCTGCGTTCGCACATCGCACCAGTCTGAACACAGCCTAACTAAAAAAAAAGTCATTTTAAGGATGTATTAAACTAGGATCTTGTAATAACCAGCTAATAATTGTACACCACTTCAAACCAATGTTTCATATTCACATTTCGGAACTCAAATATCACTATGCTTAAAAGTATCTTTTATTTTTTTTATTTTTATTTTTATTTTTTTTTCATTCTCATAGGGGAACAAAGACTCAGACAAGAGGCGGAGCAGCCCATGACCCCCCGACCTCGCCAGCCTGATTGGGCACTTAGCCCCAGCCCTGCGTCGGTATTGGAGCTGCCCAGTCCTGTGTCTGCGAGGGAGCAGCCAAGCTCGGTATCCTCCGCTGGACCAAGCTCCGTAGCTCCACTGGATGAGCCGAGCCCAGGGCTAGATGTGGAGGAGGAAGAGCAGGTGGAGTTACACACCCCACAAAGTGAGTGTCTGACAACCCAGCTTAAGGTAAACAATTAATGGCTGTATATTTTAACCAATTTTTTATCTACACATGTTTTTAGGTGATCTGGTTGTGGTAGAACAAGTCGCGGACCCATTTACCAGTGATAGTGCCCAGAGGATGATTGGTGACATCATGGCCTGGAATGGGCAGATTGACCGTATGGAGAACCAGATTCTCAACATACAAAGAGAACTGATTACTATGAGGCAGGGAATGAAGAACATGATCGATGTTTTAGGGAGAATCTAAGCCCCTTTTCCCTAAAACCCAATCGATCATGTTCTTCATTCCCTTGGAACAACGTTTTTAATGTTTTAAAAACATAGTTTTTAGAGGCCAAATTTTGAAGATGCACACGGTGTGTCAACATGTGCTATGTGCCATCAGAGGATCGCAATGGACGCATTTGGTGTTTGCAAACCCTTCCTCATTCTAGTATGTGAGAGGAAGGGATTGCACACACCAAACACGTCCATTGATCACTCATGATGGTACATAGCACATGTTGACATTACCATTTTTTGGTGTGCATCTTCAAAATTTGGCTTTACCCCTTGTTTTATGTAAATAGTTAAAAATCTGATTTTATTTTTTTATTTTTGTGATAATTGTATTTTAGATATTTCTATATATATTCTATGTTTACAAAAAAAAAAAAAAAAAAAAAATTCCCAAAAAAAAAAAAAAAAACAATTAAAAAAAAAAAAAAACACCAAAAAAATATCTAAAACAGAGGCACTAGTTGGCATGTGCACTATTAAAAAATCAAAAAAAAGATGTGTGTGTGTGTGTGTCTACTTCTTTCAATACTCAATACCAGTTTGGGAAGTCATTTTGTGTTTTCTGTCACAAAGGGCCTTATTTCCTATTGTCAAAAACCACTTTGCAATACAAATGCACTAGGACAGGAATATGCAATTAGTGGAAATCCAGCTGTTGCAGAACTACAAGTCCCATGAAGCATAGCAAGACTGACAGCCACAAGCATGAGACCCAGAGGCATGATTGACTTGTAGTTTTGCACCAGCTGGAGGTTGGCCAATTGCATATCCCTGAATTAGGACAATGTAGGAGACAAGCAACGTGAAAAGCAAACAAGAACCAAACTTAAAAATTTGAACAGACAAGACATATTTCAAGAAAAATACATTTTTATTGCTCAGCTGGCATTGGAATAGCCCCCCTACCATTAAAATAGCTGACATAGCGGTCACACACCTCACGTGCTGTTTGGGGGGCTAAGCCAGGAAGGGCATGATCCAGCCCTGTCAGTTCTGGAAATATGAGTCCGGCCTCAGGCCCAATAGGCTGCAGGTACTGGTTACATGAAAATTTACGTAGAAAATTGTGCAGAATGCAGCAGCACAGAATCACATAGTTCAGTTTATATTCTGCAAGGTTGATCGCTGTCAGTAACAGACGGAACCGGCTGGCCATAATGCCAAAGGCACTCTCCACAACCCTTCTTGCTCTGGCCAGCCGGTAATTAAAAACCCTCCTCTCCGGGGTGAGGGTCCTTTGGGGGAAGGGTTTCATAAGATGTTCACTCAGACCGAGCGCTTCATCAGCCAGAAACACAAACGGTAGACCCTCCACATTCTCGGCATCTGGTGGCAAGTCCAGGCCACCAGTGATGAGACGGTGGCAGAACTCGGTCTGCCTAAAGACTCCTCCGTCAGACATCCGGCCGTTCTTCCCCACATCCACATAAAGAAAGTCACATTGTGCCGACACCACCGCCATTAGCACCACACTATGGAACCCCTTATAATTCCAATAGTAGGACCCCGAATGTGGTGGGGGCACAATCCTCACGTTTCCCGCCGATCGCCCCTCCGCAGTTGGGGAAGTCCCAACGGGCAGCGAATTGGGAAGCCACAGTCTGCCATTCCTGTGGCGTGGAAGGACACTGGGGAGTCAAACACAGGGGGAAAAAAAATAAAAAATAGTCATTAAATAAAAACAATTCATAACAACTAAAACACCAAGCCCCAATATAGCACGAACTCGTTCCCGAGTACGTCCACTCTCCATGGCTTTGAAACGGTCGGCTGGACAGACAAGCTCAACTGAACGCACTGAAGAACAGCCAGACCTATGAAGAACGACCTGAAACACAGAAACGAGCGGACCAGAAGCGCCTAATAACAGGTACAACTGATCCACGCGTACCGAAAGGCAGATATAAACCTCACAGGTAGACTGCGCCGCAGTGAACGGACAAATTAAGCTGAAGTCTAAAAATCGCAAATCGTCTCTAACCAAACTTCTACTAACGCAAAGTCAGCAGAAGGAGCCCAAAGGGTGCTTTGCTGTGTCTTGTACTTCCTGTTTCTAGTCCCGTCGTACGTGACGTACGTCATCGCGCACGGTTTCAGCGGACTGTTTGTTCGTCGTGTGTGGCCATGTCTGTCCATGCTAATTTTGAGCGGACTGTTTGCCGAAACTGTTTGACGGACAAAGTTGGGCGAACAGTCCCCGCGTGTGTACGCGGCCTTATACAGCTCTCTGGGATGGAAGCTGAGAACCTCTATTATATGGTAATCCAGATAGCAAGCAATTGAGCTGCAAGTTTGAAAATGACTTGCTAAGCTATTGCTAGACTTGTCAGGCTTAGGTTTTTTGCACAATTGCAGCAAGTCTGCATTGCATGATTCCAGATCAACTTTCTTTCATTCCAGATCAAACATTCTGCAAGTCTGCTGCAAGTTCTGGTTCAGATATTTTGTGCAATAGATCTCCCACCACAGGGGTCACTGTGGCTGAATTTTCATGCTGTAAACTCGCAGAGCTCTTGCTGTAGACTCACCACTGCAACTTTGCTCTTGCTAGAGACTTCCCACGCAAATTTTCTACAAATTGGAAAAGTGTCAACTAGAACTTGTGCTTCAAGTGCTCTGCGAGTGTACAACTTGCCAGTGAAGATATACAGCAAGTTAACAAGACTTACAATTCAACACTGCCACAAATTTGTGACAAGTTATACTTGATATCTGGGAATAAGCATGAAATACGTTCTCTTTCGTTATTTAAAAGCTTCATTCCAGGTATTGCTATTTTTGCATAGTTGCATTGGCCTAGCTTGAACTAATGTATCAGGTTGCTAATCAGAAGAGGGATTCACATGTGCCTATACAAAGACCTGGCATAATTGCCAATACTAGACATGGCTGCTCTTTGGAAAAGCTTCGACACACATCCCTGCATTATTCTCGTGAGAACTGGCAGCAAGCAGTCTTTATAAGTGTAGTGATGGGTTGCTACGCGTTACAGCATCCACACATTTCACCCTGTTAGCAGACCTCCGTTAGACATACTTTTCATTTAATGAACAGTCTTTTGCTTGTTTTTGTTGTTTTTATTAGGGGATTGAACTTGGTTGGGGAAAATGGGGATGCCCATAGGATAAATTAGTACTTAGTAGAATAAAATAACTGTGTCACACTTCTCAGTAGAACAAGATGTCTGACCCTAAACTTAACAGTCTTTACCTCAGAACACTTCTTCCTCAGCACATACCTCGACAGACTGTTATCTCAGAACACTTCTTCCTCCTGCACACTACTTTACTGTCCAAGTCTTAGTAATCCTATCACACCATCAGAACATGACTAGGCCTCACTCTGAATAAGTCCCAGTGTATTTACTTGATGACCTTTTGTAGGTCGGGGCCTGCAGTACCCCTTTGTAACAGCAACTGATTTACTTTGGAAGAATAAATGGTGATGTACTACTGATCCCAGCAAGTCCAACTTGCAAATCCTGTCTGCACTCATGGCTGCACTGATTTGGCACAAAACTCCCTCTGGCTCTACATCCAGCCCCCCTGGCATGTCTCTTCCAGATCTCTCCACTGTGCTCTCTACTTACCAACATCTGCCCTGGATCCTTCCTGAATGACTTTACTCTGGACGGGCAGACCAACTGTCTCCTTCAGCTGCTGTTCCAGGACACCTGTAATGTCACGTACACATGATCAGATTATCCGGCGGGCCCGTGTGTGGGCTCCGGTGGACTTTTGTCCCAAAAGTCTGGAGGACGTAGAAAGAACTTTTCACTCAAAATTGTCCGCCGGACTCGGCAGTCCAGCGGACAATCCGCCCGTCTGTGTGCTAGTCCGCCAGACTTTTGAAATGAACGGACTTGCCCACACACGAAGTAAAGTCCGTTCATTATGAACGTGGCTCCAGGTAGACGGAGCTAGCGAAGGAAGTGAATGTCGCCGCCTCCATCGGTGAGATTGACACGTCGCTAGCCCCGTCACCTGGTATGGATTTAAAGGGGAAGCCCTACACCGAAAAAACGGTGCGGGGTCCCCCAAAGTCCATAGCAGACCCTTATCCGAGCACCCAGCCCGGCCAGTCAGGAAAAGGGGTGGGGACGAGCGAGCAGTGACAGAAGACTGGGCCAGCGCTAGTAAAAGAGCTGGAAGAAGAAAGTGGAGGCCCAGCAAGAAGAACCCGAAGAGCGGGGCAAGACCACCGAAGAGCAGGACAAGACCCCTGAAGTTGGAAGAAGACCCCCGAATGGCAGCGGCGACGAAGGAGAAAGCCGGGCTCCTCCGCTAGTAAAAGAGCTAGCAGAAGATAGCAGAGGAATCCAGCGAGAAGACCCCGAAGATGGAAGAAGAGAAGACACCCAGAGCTGTCTAATAAAGTATTTTAAAAACCTGTGTTATGTTTTTTTTTATGTACACTGTTTTTTCCCAGGTGAATGGGTAGGGGTACAATGTACCCCATACTCATTCACATAGGGTAGGGGGCCAGAGGGGGGGACTTTAATAAGGGAGCCCCCTTATTAAAGGGGGCTCCCAGATTCTGATAAGCCCCCTGCCTGTAGACCCCCTGACAACCAACAGCCAGGGTTGTCGGGAAGAGGCCCTTGTCCTCATCAACATGGGGACAAGGTGCTTTGGGGTGGGGGGCCGCAGGGCCCCCTTCCCCAAAGCACCCCCCATGTTCAGAGCACGCAGCCTGGTACGGCTCAGGAGGGGGGGGCCCTCACAATGGACTTTGGGGCGACCCCCACGCAGTTTTTTCGGCGTAGGGCTTCCCCTTTAATTCCATACCAGGTGACAAAATGAACTGACTTTTCTTGTGGGCAAGTCCGTTCATTTTAAAAGTCTGGCGGACTCCCGTCATAGTCTGGCGGATTGTCCGGTCGTGTGTGGGCAGGTCCGCTCATTAGGAAAGTTCGCTGGAACTCCTCTGCAAAGTCTGGCGGGTTGTCCGTCGGACTAAGTCCGCCGGATAGTCCAATCGTGTGTATGCGGCATTAGAAAACCATTAAAAAAACGTTTGGCATGCTCACGGGCGGCTGCAAATGATCATAGGCACCAATGCACATGCGCATGCACTGCAGATTGCATGCACACACATGAGAGCGTCCCTAGTGCCAATTGGCCCCAGACGGCCTATTTGAGGGGTGCCCTAATGCCTTGGTCTCTTGCTGCCCGCCTGCTACTGAACCTGGCTATCCTAGTGACCTCGCTCCTGTTCGCTGCTTGGCTCAAAACTGCCATCCAAGTGTTTGTGACTACGGTGCTGCGACCAGCTGTGACTTCCTGCTGCAAGTCTGCCAGAAACTGTACATCGCCTGATGTTCCAGTTCCGCAGTCCAAGCAGAGTGCCTCTTTAAATTCAGCTGGCCCATGGTGCACGGCTGCCCTTCCTTATCTGACAGTATTCCTGCCTTCCCGAGGACGCATCCTCTGCTACAAATTTCCGGGTCTACATCTGCAGGCACTCGTGTTCCTCCTGTCCCTCAGCTCCCTCTGTTCCACTCTCAGTGGGACTTGGGCTTGAGATACAAGAGAGGCCGACCTCATCATTTCGGTCTCCCTTCAGGTATGTGGCAGTACCAGTCAGCCAATGAATGAGTCTGAAAGGGAGGTCTCTCTTCTGTCAACCCTCTGCTGGACTGTTACCTCACTTTCTCATGTAGTGCAAGGGTTGCATATAGACTTTGCTCAATTTCATAACCAACTGCAGCCTGCATACAGCTTGGCTTTCACCTCCGAGTATTCAAGAGAGAAGGATTCCGCTGCTCAAACCATGACTTGTATTCATGTTGAACTATCTTGTCCTCCTGAGCCCAGAGTACCATTGCCTGAACGTTTTTCTGGGGGCTGTAGAAAATTCAGGACATTTCAGAATGCCTGTGAACTTTTTTTTCCTCTACTGCCTCGCACATTTTCTACCGAGGAAGGGAAGGTGGGGTTCCTCATCTCTCTGCTATTGGAGGAACCCCAGGCCTGGGCACACCAGCTTTGGGAGCAACATGACCCTATCCTGGCTTCAGTAAATGCCTTTTTCACTGCCATGGCTCAAATGTATGCTGATCCTTTCTGTCACCAGACTGCTGAAACCACGCTGAACCACTTGCAACAGGGCTCAATGCCGGTGGAGGTTTTTGTATTGGATTTTCGATTGTGGAGTGCTGATACTAAGTGGAATAACTCAGCATTACATTTCCAATTTCGTCTCAGCCTGTCTGAAGCTATCAAAAATGAACTTGCCAGGGTGGGAACACCCACCTCCCTGAATGACTTAATTCATTTCTGTATACAGATTGACTGCCGGCTGGCCAAAAGAGAGTGCGAAAGAGCTGGGAACCTCCATCCGATGCCTTCTCATTTCCGAGGCCCCATTACCTCCTTCCTTTTCGGGCCATGCCTAAGAACGCTACTGACATCAAGATGGTTCCACGTGCCAACTTTCCTAGATCTCCTCTATCCAAAAAAGAATGGTCTTGACGTCGCTTTAACAATCTCTGTCTTAACTGTGGTGATGAAGGACACTTTCTACAGACTTGTCCCCAAAGACACCGTAGGAGACCCTCTCCTCCATTTCATACTGTTGCTGCACTAAATCCTGGCCAAAACCACAGCTTGCTGCTAGTCTCCTTCCAGTTAGCAGAAAAGACTCTTGCTTTTTCCGCCATCATGGACTCTGGGGCCTGTAGTTGTTTTGTGGACTCTTCCTTAGCAGCCATGCATGAACTGTCCCTGTGTGCCAAAAGAAACAGCTTCTCGGTTCACCTGGCGGATGGTTAAGGCATCAAATATGGACCTGTCACTCTAGAGACTGCACCTATCCTGTGTCTTACAGCTTCTGGACATCAGGAACTCTTATGTTTGGATGTCATTACCCCCCTCTGTTTCCTGTTATCCTTGGGCAACCCTGGTTAAAGGCACATAACCCCCTCATCAATTGGTCCACTGGGGAAGTGTCTTTTCCTTTCGATTATTGCAGAGAATTCTGTCTTCTTCCTATACCCAGTCCTGGAGAACCCCTCCTCTGCATCAATGTGGACTTGTGCCTTCTGTCTATCATGAGTTTCTGAACGTTATTAGTATAAAGAATGCTGACACTCTTCCCCCTCACAGACCTTACAATTGTCCTATCAAACTTTTACCTGGTGCAGAAATCCTCTTTGGCAGAATTGACCCACTCTCTGAACTTGAACTAGAGGAGTTATGAAAGTACATAGATGAACGTCTTCTACCCACTCTCTGAACTTGAACTAGAGGAGTTATGAAAGTACATAGATGGAAATCTTGGCAAGGGATTTATCCGGCCATCTTCATCTCCTGCTGGAGCAGGAATATTCTTTGTTGAGAAGAAAGATCACACACTCTGGCCTTGTATTGCCTATCGGGACTTAAATAAAGTAACCATCAAAAATCGTTACCCCTTATCACTCATCCCTGAACTGTTCCAGAGACTACAAGAAGCATGTGTATTCTCCAAATAAGACTTAAGGGGAGCTTATAACCTGATCAGAATCAGAGGGGGTGATGAATGGAAGACGGCCTTTGGGTCTTGTTTTGAGCACTTTGAATACTTAGTGATACCCTTTGGACTCTGTAATGCACCAGCTACCTTCCAGCATTTTGTGAATGATGTGTTTCCGGACTTTCTTGACTTATTTACTATCGTCTATTTAGATGACATTCTAATTTTTTCTACTTCTCTAGAGTTACATCGGGCCCATGTAAAGAAAATATTAAGCAGACTGAGGGAACATCATCTCTATGCCAAAGCAGAAAAATTTGAATTTGAGAAGCTCACCATCCAGTTCTTGGGTCTCGTTATCTTCGCAGATGGGATTGCCATGGATCCACAGAAGGTATCTGCAGTACTAGATTGGCCTGTCCCTACTGATAAAAAATCTGTACAGCAGTTTGTGGGGTTCGCTAATTTTTACAGGAAATTCATCAAGGACTTTTCTGGTATCATATCCCCTATCACACAATTAACAAGTATGTAAAACTTTCACATGGATCTTGGAAGCTTAAACTGCATTTGAGAGACTGAAGGGTCTCTTTACATCTGCATTCATTCTGAAACATCCAGACCCTGCTTTGCGTTATGTTCTCGAGGTTGATGCCTCTGAAATTGCTGTGGCAGCCATACTGTCTGAATGACAAGGAACAAAATCCCTACTTCACCCTGTCGCTTTTTTCTCCAGGAAACTAAGTGCCCCAGAAAAGAAACATGATGTTGGTGATCGAGAGTTACTTGCTATTAAATCAGCCCCGGAGGAGTGGCATTATCTGCTTGAAGGAGCAGCACATCCTATTCTTGTGTTCACTGATCACAAGAATCTTGAATATTTGAGAGCAGCAAAAAGATTAAGACCCCGCCAGGCCAGATGGGCTCTCTTTTTGGCAAGATTCTGCTTCCATATTACCTATGGGCCTGGATCTAAGAACGGGAAGCCTGATGCTCTTTCACATATGTTTCAAGATACTGAGGTGCCCCCTGAACCTGATACCATTTTACCTGCTAAAAACTCTCTTTTGTTACAGACTGATCTCATCTCTCAAATCAAGACAGCAGTCCTGGATCATCCTCCATCTCAGGAACTTCACCTTCAGCTAAAAGAGACACATACAAAAGATTTAAATAGATGAGGTTTGATCAAGAAGTAAAATGGTACCACATCCCAGGATATTAATTTTTTAAAGATACAAGGAAGAAACAAACAGGGGACTAGAGGGTAACCAACCCCCGGGACTTTTAAGACGGTACCTGATATGAAGGCAAGATAATCACATGGAAAAAATAAAATCAATATAATTTTATTAAGAGTACTAATACATAAAACATTTCTGGAAAAGGAAAATATATTTAGGACTTGTTACATATATTTATATATTTTATATATTTTCCTTTTCCGGAAATGTTTTATGTATTTGTACTCTTAATAAAATTATATTGATTTTATTTTTTGCATGTGATTATCTTGCCTTCATATCGGGTACCGTCTTAAAAGTCCCGGGGGTTGGTTACCCTCCAGTCCCCTGTTTGTTTCTTCCCTGTATCTTCAGCTAAAAGAGGGTCTCTATTTTCATGGTAAGCAGATCTTTGTTCCAGATCAGTTACGGACAGCAGTTCTCTACATGTGCCACGACCACCCCTTAGCAGGACATTTTGGAGTACATAAAACTTCAAATCTAGTTCTTTGCTCTTTCTGGTGGGCAGACTTGGTACAAACTATGCAGTGACTATGTTAAATCTTGCACAGCATGTCTACGGAACAAGTCTCCCTCCCAGCTCCCGAGCTATCCATCTGAGGTACACCCCCACAGAAAGGGGTTCCATCAGGCACGACAGTCTAACGCTCCATTATCCAGTTCACCCAGCTGACAACTCCTCCCCCAGTAGGCTGACCATGTGTATATTTAGGAGGCCTGCCCCCTGCCAATCCTAGTTGGGGATTGGTCCGAGCTCCTCATATCCACCCCATGTCACTCCAGCTCTCAGCCCTGCCCCTTTTCCAGAACATTCTCCCTGGAAACAGAGGAGGCATCCAAGAGCTGAAATACATGTCAGTCACCTACTGCTACACTAAACCACTCCCCTGCCCCCAGATCAAAACACACAGGCCTAGCTCACAGCATAGGCCTGCCTAAATGTACCTGCACTGGCAGCTTACATAAAAACCATTACACTTAGCACCTACCTAAGGTAGAGGGTGCTGCATAAGGGTGGCAGTTATGCTCATGGATTGCTAGTTGATCTTCAGTACCCTGTACTCCTTGTCTCCATGTACTTTGTAGTCTTGGATTTCCCGCTACTGAGTCGGTTTGCTTCTGAACCTGTCTACGGAAGGGACAGCCCACTCATTAAAGGCCTGCCAATTCTCAAATGTTCTACAGGACAACTTCATGTCCCAGTTGGTGGATCCCCCAACTAGGAGTAACGCATTGCTAGATCTTTTAATTGCAAATGATACAGATCTGATTGCAATATGGGACAATTTGGGAACTAATGACCACAGAATTATTACATTCCACATAAATCATAGGAAAGGGAGGCACAAGCACTCAATGAAGCATTGAACACCGAGGAAAAATAGGAATGCTTTAGAAATATACTAAATAAATGTATCAACAAGTGCATTCCAAGGGGTAATAATTATAGAAGAACAAAGGGTAAATCTGGGTCGCTGAACCACATAAAATGTAATATGAAGGACAAAAAAAAGGCATTTAAAAAGTACAAAGTGGAAGGGTCAGTGTCCGCATTCCAACAATACAAGGCATGCAATGTGAGATGTAAAAATAGTGGAGGAGAGTAAAAATAATCTCAAGAATTTTTTTAAATATATTAACAGTAAAAAAGGCGAGGACGGAGCACATAGGACTATGAAGGGAAGGTGATTACAGATGACAAGGAGAAGGCAGCTGTGCTAAATACCTTGTTCTCCTCAGTCTTCACACAGGAAAAGGATGGGTATAACAACCACAACAGTATTATTAGCAGCATGTCACAGGATCGACCCTTGTGGCTAACAGAAGCTGAAGTCCAGGAAAGGATTAGGGAAGCTTAAAGGGGTTGTAAAGGTAAATGTTTTTTCACCTTGAAGCATTCTATGCATTAAGGTGAAAAAACATCTGACAGTGCCTGCGCCCCAGGCCCCCCGTTTTACTTACCTCACCCCTCGAAAGTCCCGCGTTCATCCTCGACTTCCTCTTCACCACTCAGCCTGGCCGCTGATTGGCTGGAGTGATGGAAAGCAGCGCAGCCATTGGCTCGCACTGCTGTCAATCACATCCACTGCCGCAGAGCGCCGGGGGGCGGGGGCGTGTGATACAGCGAGCGGCTATAGCTGCCGGCTGTATCACGGGAGCGCGCCCGCAGATGCTTCTCACCATGCAAGTAAGCTCGCATGAACGTGACAAGCACCTGCGGGAGGAAGCAGAGACAGCCGCCGAGGGACCCCAGAAGAGCAGGTTCAGGGCCACTCTGGGCAAAACGAGCTGCACAGTGGAGGTAAGTATAACATGTTCATTATTTAAAAAAAAAAAAAATGTAACTTTACAATCCCTTTAACATAAATAGATCACCAGGACTAGATAGCTTACACCCGAGAGTCAGTCAGGTTATAGCCAGACTGCTATTCCTAATCTTCATGGACAGCATACTGACAGGATTGGTACCAGCTGATTAGCGAAAAGCCCAGGTGGTACCAATATTCAAAAAAGGGCAGAGATCTATCCAGGTAACTATAGGCCTGTCAGTCTAACATCAGTAGTTTGTAAACTATTTGATGGGATAAACAGCAGAAAAAATTGAAATTGACATTACAGCCAAAGAAAAAAGAAAATCTGCTGTTTAACACATATTAGGAATGGAGGCTTGTCATTGCCACAATCAGTTTTTGTTAGGTTGCATCGTTCATATATTTGAGGGGATGATAAAGGACCATATCCAAGAATTTGCTGAAGAAAACAGTATCATTAGCAGTAATCAGCATGGGTTTAGGTAAGGTCACTGTTGTCCAAACCATCCTATTAACATTCTACGAAGAAGTAAGCTACCATCTGGACAAAGATAAGCTGGTGGATGTGGTGTATCTTGATTTTGCAAAAGCATTTGATACAGTCCCCCACAAATGCTTAATATACAAGCTGAGGTCTGTAGGCATACACCATCGGGTAGGTACCTGGTTAGAAAACTGGCTACGGGCGCGTGTCCAAAGGATTGTGATAAATAACGTATACTCATAATGGTCTAGAGTGGTTAGTGGAGTACCTCAAAGTTTTGTCCTGGAACCAATTCTGTTTAATTTATTTAGAAATTATATAGAAGAGGGAATAAATAGCTCAATCTCAGTGTTTGCTGATGACACAAAAATATGCAGGGCAATAATAGCACAGCACAGGATATAGAAACTTTACAAGAGGACCTGAATACATTATTGGAGTAGTCTACTGCATGCCAAATTAAGTTTAACATTGGTAAATGTAAGGTAATGCACTTGGGGGGGGGGGGGTAAAAATATAAACGCAAGTTATTCTTTAGGGGGGAGAACCCCTAGGGGCTTCCAGGATGGAGAAGGATCTAGGGGTCTTAGCAGAAAACAGACTGAGAAATAGTATGCAGTGTTAAGCAGCGGCTACCAAAGCCAGCAGAATATTAGCATGCATTAAAAAAAGAAATTTACTCCAGAGAAAAAAATATTATTCTGCCACTTTATAAAACTCTGGATTCGGCCACATCTGGAGTATTTTGAAAAGTTCTGTCACCAAACCTCAGAAAGGATGTGCTGGAGCTGGAGAGAGTCCAGGGAAGGGCAACTAAATTAATATGGTGACTGGAGGACCTCAATTATGAGGAACCACTGCAAGCGCTAAATTTGTTCTCCCTGAAGAAGAGGCGCCCGAGAGGAGTTATGACAGTGATATACCAATATCTCAACGATGATCCCAGCATAAGTATGAAACTGTTCAGTCTCAGGGAATGTAAGAGGACACAGGCCACATGATGAGACTGTAAGAGAAACAGTTTAACCTTAAGCTACGTGGGGGTTTTTCACTGTCAGGGCAATAAGGATGTGGAACTCTCTTCCACAATCGGTGGTGTCGGCAGGAAGTATGGATCGTTTTAAAAGATTCTTGAACGTGCATCTTAGGGAAAGCAATATACGGGGATATGGGAAATTTGTTTTCTACACATACCTACACAGGTTGAACTGGATGGACTGTTGTCTTTATTCAACGTTACCAACTATGTAAATATATATGTAACTATTTAACCAGAGCAGCATCTGAGTGAGGGGGGTGGCGGATAAGCAGAGCAGTGGTGCAGGCGCACTTGGTAGACTGATAGAATGATCCTTGTCTCAACACTCTAGAGTTCTCAGATAACGGGGCCAGAAGTGGTAGCACTGCTCTGACCCTCCTGGACAGGAACCTCTCCCTAGCGCTAAATACAGTGTTCTTAATCAGTGGGAATCCTGTCCGTACTCTACCCACTTCACAAATGTGTGTCAACTGCAGTGGGGCAGTGCTTTTTTGCTAGCATTACCCTCACTAAAGATGGCCGCAAAGGTCAACCAGTGTTGCAGTGTCCAATCAGACAGCTGCTTCCCTGAAGACACCTACAGAGTCTTTAGAGCAACAAAGCTCCTCACAACCAATATTCCCTCTGTCAGCAATATAAACAGTGCCACCTACAGAGGGAAGGATAAACTGAACTTACTTACAGGGGTACTGTTCAGAGAACACATCTAGTTGTGATTTTAGGCCACTGCAACTTGTTTACTAATGTGGTTTTGGTATCTTCCTTTCCTATTTATGGCTATTTATTTATTTTTTCATTACAGATACCTATATATAGCACCATTAATTTATGCAGCGCTTATACATTCACATCTATCCCTACCCTCAAGGAGCTTACAATCTAAGGCTAGTTTTAGCTGGGCCTAAGGATAAGGCTAGTCTTAGCTAGACCCTCCCTACTTCTTCCATGTTCCCTCAGTCAGTGTTAGTACTTCTTATGCCCTGTACACACAGTCAGAAATTCAGACGGAAAAGGTTGATTGGATTATATTGCTGGAAAATCCGATCGTGTGTGGGCTCTGACTTTTTTCGTCGGAAATTCCGACGGAAACAATTTGAGAGCAGGATCTCAAATTTTCCGACAAAAAAATCCAACTTTTTCCGATCGTTTTTAGAGAATTCTGATCAGAAAAAGTGCCATGCATGCTCAGATCAAATTACGAGACCAAAGCTATTGGCTACTAGCCTCAACGTAGTCCCGTCGTAACGAACGAACATCATCACGTTCCGAACGATCGGATTTTCCGACAACTTTGTCCGACCGTGTGTATGCAACACCAGTTAAGGACAAAATCCGACGGATTTTGTGGTCGGAATGTCCGACCGTGTGTACAGGGCATTAGAGACCGGGTCTAAGAAAGTCATTGTCTTCCTACAATTCAAAAGACTGGAAAAACATCTTCTGTACTACAATTGTCTGAAGTAAAATCCTTTTAGATTCAACATCTGTGTCTTATCGAAGAGTTAAGCTGAATGTGGATGGTGCCAAGTCAGCAGATGACCATACTGTCTGGACAGACTGGATCGATGGAGGTATGTCAATGTTAAAGAGGAAGTAAACCCTGATGAGTTTACTTCCTCTTTCATTCCCTGCAAAGGTAAAGCATAATGGACTACTATGCATTGCATAGTAGTCCATTATGTGTCACTAACCTGACACAGGAGCCAGCGATGTCACCGCTGTCCCCTGTAGTCCGGCGCATCCATCTTCTCGGTGGGTCTCGCTGCTCCGCCGCTGTCATTCGGCGAAGCCGCGATGACGTCACTCCCACGCATGCGCACGGGAGCCTCCACTCGCGGCATATCGCCGTAGACAGCGGTGCCTGTCTTTCGCCAAATATCTCCTAAACCGTGTAGGTTTAGGAGATATTTCTTGGACCTACAGGTAAGACTTAATCTAGGCTACCTGTAGGTCAAAGTTGGTTGTAAGGGTTTACAACCACTTTAAAGCAGCATTTGAAACAGAACACAGTACATTATAGTGGACAAACCCCAACCCTTTGGAGGAGAAATGTGCTCTACGGTATATGATGTTGGACAAAACCCAACCCTTGCCAAGCAAAATGTACTACACAGTTGTGATTAAAAACTCTTCTCATTATTTAAAATTACAATAAATTTACACTGGAATTGTATTTAGCAGATAGACACATTCAAACACACACACAGGCTAGAAGCTATACTTTGGAGAACTTCAAAATGCAGCCAGTATTAACAAGATGACCTTTGAAACCTTTTTCGTGCGTTTATTTTTACCCTTTATAAATACGTGTTACATCCATATCACAGCTAGTTAACGTATAATTACGAAAAATCACCACGAACGAAGCGAACAAAAAACTTTTCAACACCCCTTGCCTAAATTTGTCCAATTTTAATGTCATTTTTAATTGCTTGGCATTATGATAATTAAAGGCACTTGGTGCGTTTTCTTGACCTTTGTCCCCAGCGTGAGTCAGCGATTCGCACACCGCTAATGCCTTCTGCTTTGTGTCTTTAAACATTTTATTAACAATAATAGTTTGGCGAAAAAGAATTTTTCTCGTGTTGCTGTTCTAAAGGTCTCTATAATTACCTACAAATGTAATTGTAGACAAAAGCAAATTATATCTCTGAGCGTTGGCCTTGAAGACAAGAGTTAATTCTTAGTTTCTGACCAAGGCAATGCTAATTAGCCTCCACTCACGGCTTTGTAGGGGAGCGCGGCATCTGAAAAAAAGCTGAATGCTACGGTAATGAAGGCACGCCGCCTGCCTGCCAAACAAATCAAACCTGGCCGCATTAATAAGGGCCTTTTCCAGTGCATTTATCATCTATTAAAAGTGCACCAGTTTGTAAAATCATACCACCTTCCAAGAACCTGGGCTCATTTATTTTCTGCATGGATTCAGTCTGAGCCAGACCCACCTTCTAGCTGAGAGGTGACAAGGTAGTCGGAGAAGGAACACTAATTGAGACATCTCCTGGGATGGGAAGAGAAAAGTGAAATCGGAAGAAGGTAATTAGACCGAGCTTGCCTAGGCTAGGCATGTACAATGGAACGAAGGTGCGCATTACAGGCTGTTAGCGAAGAAAATACCAAGAGTGGGGAGTATTGAACTGTGGAAAAGTAGCCTTGTTATACCTGAGAGGTAGGAAAAAATAATGAGGATTGCAGACACCGGAGTGTTTTCCTGCAAGCGAAGGGTCTAGGAAAAGCCAGGGGGGAAGGAGGAGAAGCAAAAAAAAAAAAAAACTTTATAGGAAAGCACAGCAGAAGGAGTTTTACTAAATACAAAGAGACTTTTGGCCTCCTTTGTCTCGTGTTACCAGTTTTCTTCCATTGTTACAATTTTAGCAGAATAGCCGGTAGACAGGAAATTAATATAAAAAAGTAAAAAAAAGTCATCCACCGTTTATGGATGGGTGATGGCGGTCTAAATTAGTCTTAGGCTCTTCACAATCCTTGGTAGTCTTGGAAGCCTGGTTTCCTCATAGGAAATCTTTGACATGATTCCCAGAGCCTCACGTTTCCTGCTGCAGCAGGAGTCTATGTAATGGGAAATTAAAAAAATACAAACATCAGAGGAAGCCAATGATGGTGATGGGATCTGGCATTTCCTAGGACTAAAATATAATTTTTGGGGAGGAAAAAGCCCCATGTGTCTTGTAATTGAAGGCATATATACATCCTGCAGGTTATTACTATTGGTATTATTATTATTCAGGATTTATATAGAGTCCAGAGTTATATAAAAGGCTATTATTCAATTCAGGAACGTACAAGGAAATGGATAATAGCAGCAACAGTTTGAAGCACCAATGCCAATTATCAAGATAGGTGCAGATGGAAATATATATGCATACACTGTATAATAATCGCTATTTCCATTTGTAACTAGATTTATGAAGAGCATGGATGCTCAAAACTGTTGCTCTGGATTGCTGTTAGCGTGTTACTTTCCTGGATTGAATGAATTCTAAAAGTGTGAGGCATCTCATTGTATGGGATATATATATATACATATACATATATATATATATATATATATATATATATATATACACACACACACAGTCATGGTCAAAAATATTGGCACCCCTGCTTTTCCGTCAGATAACTCACCACTTTGCCCAAATGTGGGCTATTGCGGATGGGAAGGTCTTATATATAACTCCTAGTATAACTTTCACTACCTGTATATGGTTTACATAATTTGCACACAGATATATTTTCCTCACGTCTCTACAACAACAAAACAGGGGTTAAAAAACTCCTTCTTTTCGTATATATCTCTCTGCTGATGTCTGTATAAGAATCACGTATTTGTGGGTTGATGATTTATGCACTTATTAGTTTAGTTTACACTAGTTGGCATTTGTTGTGATATGTTCACATAGGTTTTGCACTGCACTACTATTTATTGAGAGCCATTAAGGGTTATAAGTATAAGTACTAATAATATGGATAATTAATGCTGCCTCTTGGAATCTTGCAATGTTTAGCATTTTTGAGGGGAATACCTTTATATTGTAGTGTAACTAATCACATTTATTTACAAAGCACCTTACACTGGGTTCTATTCTTTTCTATTTTTTCTATTTTTTATAACCCTTGACTTAAGGCTCTCTTTATATATATATATTTTTATTCACTTATAGAGGCTATTGCATATATGGGCAGGCGCACACTATTGATGTCACCAGCACATATATATAGACAATAGGGAAGGTGTTGCACTAATATCATATATTTAGTTTAGGTTATGAAGTGATGAGGGTCATTAATTGAAGTTTTAACAGTACAATTATAATCATTTGAGGTAGCGCCAATAGCCCACATTAACAACTTATAAAAAATCCCAAGGCACGGACTTTAACTAAAGCCTGTGTATCAAAGGGCGGCTGCAACCTTTTTGCATCTTTTTTTCTGTGCGACAGCACTTATTTCCATCCTCTTAAGTTTTTTCCTATTTATCCTGTTCCCCTCCATAAGCGCGGCTATTTCCATATAACTTTGCCCAAATGTCTAGGCCTTCTCACGTTTATTTCTTTTGTTTGTATTGGTGTGACCCAACCTGCCTCTTACTGTTATACCACATGTACTCCAACATCCCCATTTCTTACCCTTCTAAAATGATGAGACCACACCTTCATTTTGGAGTATAAATGGCCATAGCAGCCTATTTATTATTCACACCATATAAATAACTCCAATATCAAATATATATCAAAATATCACCTCCGTAACAACTTGTTTAACTCCAGTCTGTTGGTCTTTGACGGCACCCCCGAACTCCAACACATATTCCACCAATACACTGCGGGACCTTTTTCTACACTATAGGCCTCCAGCGGATAATCAGCTCGGAGACAACCCCCTTCCTGCAGTGCAGCCATTAGAGTATTCCAGCTAACCTTTCGCTGGAATACACCGGAGGGGCACATACTACCCATGAGCCCCCCACCCCTTTCCATCACATATGTTTACTGCCACCGTCAAAGACCAACAAAACACCGCCAATCCACAGCTGCCATGACGACCATCTGCCATGCTTCTGAAAGAAAGAAAACACATAAACCAACAAACACAGACAACATAGAGGGAGGCCGGGTGGAAAAACGGCCCCCTCCTTTCTTTCTCCACAACTTTCTGTTCCCCAGCCCAGCCCCCTCGGACTTTACTCACTGTCCCCTCCCCTCTTATCTCTTCATATTAACCCATGCATTGTCTCCCCTAAACACACGGTCATGCCCGTCCCTGCACTACTTTTTCTTTTCTGTCTTTTCCGTTCTGGGCCTCACTAAAAAAGTAGAGAAACAGAAAGACAAATCTGACACATTCCACACAAAGCTCCAAAAATGTACTGGAGAACATTTTTGGCACCTTCTCAAAATTTTAAGAAATAATTGCATTCAAAGTTTGTGATGCTCCTGTAATTTGTAATCAAACTCACCTGTATCAATTAACAGGTGCTGACAATATAGAAATCATGAAATGTAGAGTATTGCCTCAATCTAGTTTAATCTAGAAGTAAAGATGGGTACCATCATCCTTTGTAGTAGGATATTGGAAAAAAAGGGTGCCTGTGGCTGCTCCAATCATGCACCCCGGCACTATAGAAGTTGAGGACTAGCTCGGTAACCAAGGATTAGGCCAAAGTAAGAATAAAACAATAAATTATTAAGAACAAAACATGATTAAAAACACTTTGTACATATATACATGATTAGTTATTTATAGCCATGCATAATTGGTACAGGTGGTTCACAAAAAACAAGTAGACCCTACAGTAATGTGGGGAGCAGAGATGTATATCCTGACGTGATCCTCAGGAATATAGAAATCACTCCGGCAACCAGTTAAAATGGTGAAAAAATTACTCAAACTTTGTGTTTTGTGTCTCTGTGTGCCACACGGAGCATGGAGAAGATAAAGAGCAGCAAAGAATTGTCTGAGGATTTGAGAACATAAATTGTGGAAAAGCATGGACAATCTCAATGTTACAAGTCCATCTCCAGAGATCTTAATGTTCTTGTGTCCACTGTGTGCAACATTGTCAAGAAGGTTACAGCCCATGGCACTCACTTGAGGAAGCCAACATCATTATGGGAGAATGTGCTGTGGACAGACTAAATAAAATTACAGCTTTTTGGTAAAGCCCATCATTCTACTGTTTTCAGAAAAAGAAATGAGGCCTTTAAAGAAAAGAATACAGTCCCTATAGTCAAACATGGTGGAGGTTCACTTATGTTTTGGGGTTGCTTTGCTGCTTCAGGCACTGGATGTGTTGACTGTGTGCATGATATTAGGAAATCTTAGGACTATCAAAGAATTCTGGGGTGCAATGTAGGGCTCAGTGTCAGAAAGCTGGGTCTCCGTCAGAGGTTAAGGGTCTTACAGCAGGACAGTGACCCAAAGCACACGTCATAAAGCACCCAGAAATGGTTTAAGACCAAGCAATGTCCAAATCTAATTCCTATAGAGCACCTGTTGAGAGATCTCAAAACAGCAGTTGGGAAAAGGAACCCTTCCAATCTGAGAGACCTGGAGCAGTTGGTGAAAGGAGAATGGTCCAAAATTCCAGTAGAGAGGTTCCTAGAGGCGATTCAGTTCGCATTGTGCGCTATACAAGTATTTCATGCATTCATTCATTCATTCAGAGGTGTAAGAAACTCATTGATCGTTACAGGAAGCAATTGATTTCAGTTATTTTTTACAAATATTAAATTGAGGGTGCCAATAATTATGTCCAGTCCATTTTTTTAGTTTTTCGTGAAATGTGTCAGATTCGGCTTTTTGTTTCTCAACTTTTTTGTGTCATACCTATACAAACAAATGTAATAAACATATGAATGCCTAAACATTTGTAATTGCATCAGATTTCTGGGTAAAGTGGTGCATTATCTGACAGAAATGCAGGGGTGCCAAAATACTATACCGTATATATTGTACAGTATATACACTCCAAATACTACGTGGCTTAAATACATTCTGATGCTTCATGGATGGACAATATATTCTGCTAAAGAAGCTTTAATTTTATTAGAATGATCATATATTTAAAGATGAACAAACTGCATGATGTTGGGGATATCAGCTATGGAGTGGCACTGCTGGAGCAGCCTCCCTCCCCTAGCTGCCAGGAGAATGATTGCTCCATTATGGAGGGGGGCAAGGATACAGACAAGGTTAGGCAGATACTGGTGGTAGAGGACTCAATTATTAGAAGGACAAATGGGGCAATCTGTCACCAAGATCGTGATAGTATGTTCTTTACTGGGCGTTAGGGTTCAGCAAATCGTGGATCTGATGGACAGATTGTTGGGTGAGGCTGGGAAGCTGTCATGGTACATATTGGTACCAATGACAAAGTTAGAAGAAGGCAGAGCGTCTTAAAAAATGATTTTAGGGACTTAGAGGCTATAATGAAGAGAAGGATCTCCAAGGCAGAGATACTACCTGTACCTGAACCCAAACCACAGAGGTAGCAAGAGCTCAGAGAGCTTAACAAGTGGCTGAGGAACTGGAGCAAGAATGATGGTTTCGGGTTCCTGGAGAACTGGCCTGACTTCTCAGTAGACTTGTGCACAATGGCAAAAAAAAATTTGTTTCAGTTCGTTGTCATTCATAAAATACATAATTTCATTCTGTTATATTCGTTATGTTACGTTAATTCGTTTTTGAATAATTTATTATTTCTGTATTGTGTCAATATTCGTTATACTGAATCTTGAATCATGTCGAATTCATTCGTTATATCCGCTATAATTTCTTTTGTATTAGTTGAAATTCGATATTTATGTATGTATATATATTCATGATAATGATTCTTAGTTTGGAAAGTACTTTGTTTATTTAATTTATTAACACACACAATGACAATATCTCTTCTCCTCGGCTCAAATACAATACAACACCCTTCTCACTCAGTTCTCAGGAATGCACTTTGCCAGTAATCCAACCTCCGGCACAAAATTAATCAGCTAATTGGACTGTAAGATTTACTTTGAGTTGACCTTTTGTTTCATTAGATCTTTAACAAATTACCGAATCGTGTCAAATTCATTCGTTATATTTGCTATAATTTGAAACGAATTGCACATGTCTACTTCTCAGTCAGTTATCGGCTCTATAGTAGGGATGGGCTGTATCTCTTAATGGGGAGGGGCAGGTCTGTTGGGGGAGAGGATGGCCAAAAAGTCAGAGGGGCTTTTAAACTAGGTGGGGGGGGGGGGGAATCAGAGCAAGTGATAGCCAGTAGTGACTGAAGGTCAGGGGGTGTTAATGGAGGCATTATCAGTAATATAACCAAACCACCTAAACCCTGGGTTAGAGGATTAGCAAAACAATATCACAGCCACAGAAAAATTAAGGAGGAAAAAAAATGCGCCATTACAAAACTAAGAGGCATGTACACAAATGCTAAGAGCCTAGCTAACAAAATGGAAGAACTGGAGCTTCTGATACACAAGAAGGATTTAGACTTTGTGGGAATATCAGAAGCATGGTTTGACAGCTCACATGATTGGTCAGCATCTAATCAGGGGTATTTCTTGTATTGGAGAGATAGGGAGGTAAGAAGAGGTGGAGGGGTTTGCCTGTATATCAAAAATGATTTGCTAGTGAACGTGAGGGACGACATTGCAAATGGGGTGCGTGGAATACCTGTGGGTGGAACTTCAAAGAGAAGAGACAAGCGGGAAATTAATAATGGCGGTAAGTTATAGGCCCCCTAACCTAAAAAATGGCAGCAAGGCAGGGCAACATCACCATAATGGGGGGGGGGGGCTTCAATTATCCATATTGACTGGGCAGAAGCAGTGGCGTAGCATAGGATGGGGGCTTTGACCCAGGCACAATATGTAGAGGGGTGCAGGTTACCAGCAGCTCATCTCATGCTCTGTGCAGTCTAGGAGAGTGAGAGCTCTTCTCTAAGCCCTTGTACACACGGTCGGACATTCTGTCAACCAAATCCGTTGGATTTTGTCCGACAGATTTTGTCCGACGGATTGTGTCCGAAACTGTTGCATACACACAGTCGGACCAAGTTGTCGGAAAATCCGATCGTTCAGAACGTGATGACGTAATTTCGTTATGACGGGACTACGTTCACGCTAGTAGCCAATAGCTTTGGTGTAGGAATTTGATCTGAGCATGCGTGCCACTTTGTCCGATCGGAATTCTCTACACATGATCGGAGTATGTCCGATCGGACCAGTTTTTCGGAAAATATTTCCAGCAAGTTGGAAAATTTGGTCCGACGGATATTCCGACGGAAACAGTCCGATGCATACCACACACAGTCGGATTATCCGACAAAACGGTCCGATGGGACACATTCCGACGGATTCTCCGACCGTGTGTACAAGAGCTAAGAGGAAGAAGACCTGTTGTTGCTGAGTCCTGGTCCTGGCTTAAGCTACAGCGGCGAAACCACTGAAGTGAAGACTATCTGTCAGGTTTCTGCAGCAAGGAGACCAGACACATAGCTGCACAAGGAAACAGAGACCAAACAAACAAACACGTATATAACCTTAAAGTGATATTTATTTACAGTGAAACACAGCAAACCATGAACACAGCAAACAATAAACATGAACAACCCCAACCACAAGACCCAAACCCCGCTGACAAGAACTGTTGAACCTGAACAACTAACTATATACAAAAAACAATCAAGGGTAGGGTGACCAGATGTCTCCGGTTTCAGGGGACAGTCCCCGGATTGAGGACCCTTTCCCCAGACCAGGTCTGTCCCTGGTTTTGTCCCCGGATTTGACTTCAACAGGAGCTTGGGCAATTTTCAAAGACAGTCAGTGCAGAATAAAAAAAAAATCTGAATTACACCCCCCCCCCCTGATCCTACTAGTTTAGGGGGGTGTATTTTTTCCATTATCTGTGTCCCTTTCTGATGATGATGTGCTGGTCGGAGCGGATGGACTATTTCTTCAGTTTTCGGCACATGCCCATTCAGCTCCGCTCACATGTTCTTCTGCCTTGGCTCAAATCCAGGCCAGCCGCCTGCCTGCTTATCTCCTTGCCTTCCCCGGCAGTCATTTTCCTCCACTCCCCACCCAGTAGTAGCCGGGGCCCGGAGAGTGAGACCTGAGAGGCTGTGAGGCAGGTGGCGGTGGTGGCGACGGGCAGAGAGAGGCAGCTGAGCTCAGCTGATGATGTCCAGCAGCAGGAATAGAGGGGAAGCAGATCCAATCGTGGGGCTGCCAGTGCCTTCAAGGCTTCAACCACAGGTGAGCTTTGGGGGTGTCTGTGAATAGACTACATTGCACTGTGCCTGTCTCTCTGGCATGATGGATGGTATCAGAACTCACAGGCAGCGGGGGGCACTTATTGGTCAAAGTTAACAAAATCAGCACCCAGCAGCCATGTTATGTGACACACTGTGACAGAGCCAGCCAGAGCCATGATAGAGCGCCTGCTGCCTGTGATTTATCATGATGCTGATGATCTTTACCAGTTTCTGATCAGCTGATAGCAAATTTCCTGCTACAGGGGGGTCATGCTGCGCAGGATCACTTATATACGTGATCCTGCATTTATGGGTGTCAGAACCAATCAGCGGATACGGCCGACTCGCTAGTGTTCTGCCTATGTAAACAAGGCAGTTCGCCAGTCTGTCGGTATGGAAGACATTGATCCTGTGTTTGCGGGTACAGGGATCTATGTCTTCTCTTAGTAAAAGCACCTCCCCCACAGTGAGAAAACACTTGTTAGGCACACATTTAACCCATTGATTGCCCTAGATGTTATCCCCTTCCCAGCCAGTGTTATTAGTACAGTGACAGTACATATTTTTAGCACTAATCACTGTATTAATGTCACTGGTTTCCACAAAGTGTCAAAAGTGTCACTTAGTGTCTGATTTGTCCACCGCAATATCATAGTCCCGCTATGAGTCGCTGATTGCTGCCATTACTAGTAAAAAAAAATATGTCCCCGGATTTCATTTAAAAAATCTGGTCACCTTAATCTAGGGACAAGGGTACAGGGAATGCAAGGTTGCATGGAAGGGGGGGGGGGGGGGGGGGGGTCATGACTGGGTACTCAAACAGGAGTAAGGCAGAAACAAGGCAGAGGGGTACAGGCTGGATCAGGCTCTCTGACAGCAAGGAGGTGAACAGACAGCAAGGAAGGGACCAGAATCGTGACGCGTTGGGGGAAGGGAGGAGCAGCCTTAAGTAGCCCCCGGCAGCTGAACACTGTGACTGATTACTACAGCCTGCTGGCTTCTGGGAGACACCTGCTGGTGGACACTAGAACTGCATGCAATGGATCTGGGAGCCACAGTGCAACCAGCAAGTGAATCCTTTCCTGACACTATCGAAAATGGAATGACCATGTGGAGAGTGGGGGGGGGGGGCAGGTGAGGCATCCTCTCCATTACACTCCCAACACCAGGATCCTGAAATATGTGGGGAAGAAAGCTTTGTATTTGGGGGGAGATGTACACAGATGCCATTCACAGTGCACCCCCTCAACACTGCACTCCGTACACAGAGAGCCCCCCTCAACCCAGCACTCCATACACAGCACACCCCCTCAACCCTGCACTCTGTACACTGCGCACCCCCTCAACACTGCACTCTGTACACATCACACCCCCTCAACCCAGCACTCCATACACAGCGCACCCCTCAACCCTGCACTCCATACACAGGGCACCTCTCAACCCTGCACTCTGTACACAGCACACCTCTCAACCCTGCACGCCATACACAGCGCACACTCTCAACCCTTCACTCTGTACACAGAGCACCTTTCAACCTGCACTCCATACACAGCGCTCCTCTCAACCCTGCATTCCGTACAAAGTGCACCCCTCAACCTTGCACACCATACACAGCACACCCTTCAATCCTCATTGCTAATAACTAGTTCTAGAATTGGTGGGTTCAACTCTGCAGTCTGTGGTATGCAGGCAGTAAGATTATGTGCTGTAACCTTAAGCAACCAATCAGTGAGCTATAATGATTTACAGTAACCTTCAACAACCAATCAGTGAACAATAATAATCTCCTTTAATCTCTAGCAACCAATCAGTGAGCAATAATAATTTGCAGCAACCTCTAGCAACCAATCAGTTTGTTAGTAATGATGTGCAGTGACCTCTAGCAACCAGTGTGTAAGCCCTAATTATGTGCAGTAACGTCACAGCAAACTCCCTCAACCCTGCACTCCATACACAGAGCGCCCCCTCAACTCTGCACTCCATACACAGGGCACCCCTTCAACCCTGCACTCCATACACAGCGTACCCCCTCAACCCTGCACTCTGTACACAGCGTACCCCCTCAACCCTGCACTCTGTACACAGCGCACCCCCTCAACCCTGCACTCAGTAAACAGTGCACCCCCTCAATCCTGCACTCCGTACACAGTACACCCGCTCAACCCCACACTCTGTACACAGCACACCCCCTCAACCCTGCATGCTATACACAGAGCACCTCTTAACCCTTCACACCATACACATACAATGATGTGCTGTAACCTCTAGCAACCAATTAGTGAGCATTAATAATGTACAGTAACCTCTAGAAACTAGTGAGTGGTTATGACATGCAGGACCCTTCAGAAACCAATCAGTGAGCAATAATAATGTGTGAAGTGGACAGTGTAAGAATCAGGTAGTGTAGTGGTCAGTATAGGAACCAGGTGGGTCAGTGTAGTGGTCAGGTAGGTCAGTGTACTGGACAGTGTAGAAATCAGGTAGGTCAGTGTAGGAATCAGGTAGGTTAGTGTAGTGGTCAATATAGGAATCAGGTAGGTCAGTGTAGTGGTCAGTGTAGGAATCAGGTAGGTTAGTAAAGTGGTCAGGTAGGTCAGTTTAGAAATCAGGTAGGTTAGTGTAGTGGTCAGTGTAGGAATCAGGTTGGTCAGTACTACTGTACTAGTGTAAGTCTGCAGGTTGGGGGGCGCAAATTTATTGCCTTGCCCCAGCGCTGACAACCCACGCTACGCCACTGGGCAGAAAGAACTGCTCGCTCATTGAAGACTCATCATTTAAAAAATTTCTTACAGGACAACTTCATCTGCCAATTGGTGGATTTTCCAACTAGAAAGGATCCATTGCTAGAGATATTAATTACAAATAACACAGATCTGGTCACAGAAGTGGAGATATTGGACAACTTGGGAACCAGCGATCACAGGATAATTACATTCAGCATAAATTATAGGAAAAGGAGGCACATCGGTAGTACAAAACAATACATTTCTAAAGAGACAACTTTTCTAAACTGCCTTCAATACTAGAGATAGAGAGAAAAAATGGCCTTCAAGAAATATAAGGCAAAGGGGTCATTGTCAGCATTCCAACACTACAAGTAATTCAATAAGAAGTGTAAGAATGCAATCGGGGCAGCTAAAATAAACTACGAGAGGCACATAGTCAAGGAGAGTAAAAAAAAAGTCCCAAGGAATGTTTAAAATATATTTACAGTAAAAAAGGGAGGTCAGAGCATTCTGGCCCCATAAAAGATCATACAGGGAAGTTGGTTACCAATGACAAGAAGAAGGCAAGGAGGTGTATAGTAATCAAGACTGTATCATTAGTAACGCATCACAGAATGTACCCTTGTGGATAACAGAAACTGGTGTCCGAAAAAGACTAGAAAATCTTAACACAAATAAATCACCAGGACCGGATGACTTACACCCGAGAGTCCTTGAAGAACTCAGTCAGGTTATAGCCAGGCCATTGTTCTTAATTTTTATGGACAGCACACTGACAGGAATGGTACCAGCTGATTGGCGAAGGGCCAACGTGGTAGCAATATTGAACAAACAGCCGAGACATATACCTGGGAACTACAGAGCAGTCAGTCTAACACCAATAGTATGTAAACTATTGGAGGGGATGATAACGGACTATATACAAAAAAAATGTAAAATGAAAACAGTATCATTAGTAGTAATAATCAGCATAGATTTCCAAAGGTTGTTATTGCCAAACCAAACTGTTAACATTCTATGAAGAAGTGAGCTGCCATCTAGATAAAGGAAGGCCGATGGATGTGGTGTATCTGGATTTTGCAAAAGCATTTGATACAGTTCCGCATCAACACTTAATTTACAAGCCAAGGTCTGTAGAAAAGGACCATTGGGTTGGTTCAGGGATAGAAAATTGATTACAGGGGTGCGTCCAACGGGTAGTGATAAATAACTTGTACTCAGACTGGTCTGAAGTGGTAAGTGGGGTACCCCAAAGCTCTGTCCTGGGACTAATTCTGTTTAATTTTTGAATGCAGGTTACTCGGTAGAGTGAGAACCCCTGGGGCAATCCAGAATGGAAAAAGATCTGGGGGTCCTAGTAGATGACAGACTCAATAACATGCAGTGCCAAGCTACATAAGCAAAGGAAGCAGACTATTAGCATGTATAGAAAAAAGGGAGTTTACTTTAGAGATAAAATTAGATTCCTGCTACGTTATACAACTCGGGGGGGGGGGGGGGGGGGTATGATAGCAATACACAAATACTTCAATGGTGATTTTGGCATAGGGAGGAAACTGCTCAGTCTCAGGGAGTGTAATAGGACATGGGGCCACTCAATTTAGCACTGATCACTGTATTGGTGTCCCTGGTCCCCAAAAAGTGCCAGTTAGTGCCAGATTTGTCCGCCGCAATATTCGCAGTGCAGCTATAAGTCTCTGATTGCTGTCATTACTAGTAAAAAAAATATAAATAAATAAAAATATCTCATAGTTTGTAGACATTAAACCAACCAATATATGCTTATTGGGGTTATTTTCATCCAAAAAAAATAACAGAATACATATTGGCCTAAATTCATGAAGAAATTCGATTTTTTTTTCATTTTTTTTATTGGATGTTTTATAGCAGAACGTAAAAAATATAGTTTTTTTTTAATCAAAATTGTCATTCTTTTTTTGTTTATAGCGCAAAAACTAAAAACCGCAGAGGTGATCAAAAATACCACCAAAACAAAACTCGATTTGTGGGGAAAAAATTTTCAAAATTTTATTTAGGAACAGCATTTCATTGTCAGTTAAAATAACGCAGTGGGTATAAAAAAAAAAGTGGCCTGGTCGTGAAGGAGAGTAAATCATCCAGAGGGCAAGTGGTTAAAAAAAAAAAAATTCCCAAACTTACATAGTTACATAGTTAGGTAGTAGGTGAGGTTGAAAAAAGACACAAGTCCATCAAGTCCAACCTATGTGTGTGATTATATGTCAGTATTACATTGTATATCCTGTATGTTGAGGTCGTTCAGGTGCTTATCTAATAGTTTCTTGAAACTATCAATGCCTCCCGCTGAGACCACCACCTGTGGAAGGGAATTCCACTTTCTTGCCGCTCTTACAGTAAAGAACCCTCTATGTAGTTTAAGGTTAAACCCCTTTTCTTCTAATTTTATTGAGTGGCCACGTGTCTTGTTAAACTCCCTTTTGCGAAAAGGTTTCATCCCTATTGTGGGGTCACCAGTACGGTATTTGTATATTGAAATCATATCCCCTCTCAAGCGTCTCTTCTCCAGAGAGAATAAGTTCAGTGCTCACAACCTTTCCTCATAACTAATATCCTCCAGACCCTTTATTAGCTTTGTTGCCCTTCTTTGTACTCGCTCCATTTCCAGTACATCCTTCCTGAGGACTGGTCCCCAGAACTGGACAGCATACTCCATGTGCGGCCAGAGTTATGTTTAATAACATTTTCAGTTTCTAGTACTCAAATATAAAGGCAGTCCCCCTGAGTTACGAATGTCCGACTTGCGAATGACTCCTACTTACGAACGGGACGTCTCTGCCATTCTACGCACGCGCGGCCACTTTTCGACATCGGAAAATGATGTCTGCGAATGCGCGGCTACTTGACAGAACATCGGAAAAGGACTCCTCTGCCGTTCTGCGCATACGCATCCGACTTTACGAACATTTTCGACTTAAGAACAAAACCGGCAGTCCCTAACCCGTTTGCAACTTGGGGACTGCCTGTAGTTTAGTTCCACATTGAGCTGTGTAAAGGGGTTCTTTACTGTTATGTCCCATACACACGGTCGCAAATTCCGACGGAAAAAGTCCGATCGGATTATGTCGTCGGAAAATCCGATTGTGTGTGGGCTCTATCGGACTTTTTCCGTCGAAGTTTGAGAGCAGGATCTAACATTTCCCGACAACATAATCCGATCGTTTAAATTCCGATCGTGTGCAGACAATTTCCGACGGACAAAGCGACACGCATGCTCAGAATAAACTAAGAGACGAAAGCTATTGGCTACTGGCCCGACTATACTCCCGACGTACGTGTTTGACGTTCGTTTAAATTTCCGATCGTGTGTAGACAATTCCGACGGACAAAGCGACACACATGCTCAGAATAAACTAAGGCCGCGTACACACGGGCGGACTGTTCGTCCAACTTTGTCCGCTGAACAGTGTTTGGGCGGACAGTCCGCTCGTGTGTGGGCTTTCAGCGGACAGTTTCAGCGGACAGTTGGACGGACAAGGTTTTTCGGAAATTCCGTAAAACTGTCCGCTGAAACCTTGTTTCAGCGAACAGTCCGCTCGTGTGTAGGCTTGTTCGTCAAACAAAGTTGCGCGCATGCTCAGAAAGGATTTTCACGCCGAAAGCTATAATGCAGTGTATAGGACGTCGTATTTTTCGTCCCGTCGTACGTGCCGTTCACGTCATCGCGCACGGTTTCAGCAAACTGTTCGTCCGTCGTGTGTGGCCATGTCCGTCCATGCTAAGTTTGAGCGGACTGTTTGCCGAAACTGTTGGACGGACAAAGTTGGGCGAACAGTCCGCGCGTGTGTACGCGGCCTTAGAGACGAAAGCTATTGGCTACTGGCCCGACTATACTCCCGACGTACGTGTTTGACGTTCGTTTAAATTCCGATCGCGTGTAGACAATTCCGACGGACAAAGCACCACGCATGCTCAGAATAAACGAAGAGACGAAAGCTATTGGCTACTATACTCCCGAACGATCGGATTTTCCGTCAACTTTGTGCGACCGTGTGTATGCAAGACAAGTTTGGCCCAAAATCAGTCGGAAAAAAATCAGACGGATTTTGTGGTCGGAATGTCTGACCGCGTGTATGGGGCATTAGAATGGCAAGGATGTGGAGCTCCCTTCCACGGTTGGTGGTGTCAGCTGGGAGTGTAGCTAAATTTAAAAAAATAAATAAAAAAAACTTTTAGCTGTGTTTCTTAGCCAATGAAATATTCAGGGATATTGACAATGGTAGTGACATAAACACATACTCAGGTTGAACCGGAGGGAGTGGTGTCTTTATTCAACCTCACCAACTGTGTAATTATAGTGGTGGATGCTGGGGTTGTTGGTTATCCCCCGGTGCTTGACGATTGAATTTGCCATGTAAAATAATGTGGACTGCCTAGAAAGCCATGAGAAGGTTTTGTACACATGGCAAACAAAAAGCGCACGTCGTGTGTCTGGAATTTAGGGCAGATTCGGGTAAATGGTTTGAGCGGGACCGGACTGAGTTACTCAGGGAATATTTCACGGTATCTGCGCCGTGTTTTGCTAACATCCTTTGAGAAGCCTTCGGGGGCCTTTTTCAGGAGTCAGGACCTCAGTGTAATATACAAGTTGTGATTGTGATATTTCCCTGGATGACTGTACTTTACTGTTCCGAGGTCGGAGGTCAGCAAAGGTTTGGTAGTTGCAGCAATGCTGCCTGTCATCATTAATAAGTACAAAGAACTTGCTTTAAAAGCCGCCTTATAAAACTTTAAAGGGATTTGGAAGCTTAAGTGAACTTCCCAACGTCTTCAGGGGCCGAGTGCATTTGGGTTGTCTACTTATATTAATTTCACAGAGTTTAAAGGGTCAAGCAATGCACTTGGCAATGATTACTAATGCATGAAACACCGAATTTCATGCTGTTTGATTTTTTTTTTTTTTTTTTTGTTTGTGTTTAAACGAATGCAAAAGGGAAAGAGTTGTTTGCAGGTCATTCCGGTGACAGAGGGGTTAACAAATGTATCTGTCACCGTAGAGTGCCGGTGAAATGATGTATCATACTGTGGAGAAATGTACTCATGTGCTACAAAGGCAGCATAATACCGAATAGCAATAAAAGAAAGGTCCACCGATGAAGAATAATAAAATAAAATCTATATAGAGATATATACGCTATATTACCAAAACGCGCATGGCATCCCCGTCATAGCCCGTAGGCTTCAATATTAAGCTGGCCCACCCGTTGCAGCTATAACAGCTTCGACTTTTTTGGGAAGTCTGTCCACAATGTTTAGGAGATGTGTACGAGAAGGCCTAGCTCTCTTGAGGTCAGGACTCTGTGCAAAACAATCAAGTTCCTCCATCCCAAACTCGCCCATCCATGTCTTTATGGACCTTGCTTTGTGCACTGGTGGGCAGTCATGTTGGAACAGGAAGGGGCCATCCCCAAACTGTTCCCACAAAGTTGGCAGCATGAAATTGTCCAAAACGTCTTGTTATGCTGATGCCTTAAGAGTTCCCTTCACTAAAACTAAGGAGTCAAGCCCAACCCCTAAAAAAACAACCTCACACAATAATTCCCCCTCCACCAAATGATTTTGGACCAGTGCACAAAGCAAGGTCCATAAAGACATGGATGAGTGAGTTTGGGGTGGAAGAACCTGATTGGCCTGCACAGAGTCCTGACCTCAACCCGATAGAACACCTTTGGGATGAATTACAGCGGAGATTGCGAGCCAGGCCTTCTCATCCAACATCAGTGCCTGACCTCACAAATGCGCTTCTGGAAGAATGGTCAAACATCCACATAGACACGCTCCTAAACCTTGTGGACAGATTTCCCAGAAGAGTTGAAGCTGTTATAGCTGCAAAGGGTGGGTCAACTCAATATTGAACCCTATGGACGAAGACTGGGATATCATTAAAGTTCATGTGCGTGTACAGGCAGGCGTAACAATACTTTTGGTAATATAGTGTATATGTAGATGGAAGAAGCCTTATATACAGCTCTGGCCAAAAGTTTGGAGAATGACACAAATATACATTTTCGCAAAATCTGCTTCTTTAGTGTTTTTAGATCTTTTTTGTCAGATGTTACTATGGTATACTCAGGCATGTACTGGCCATTGAGACTACAGGGAGTTTCCCGGTGGGCCGATGGCTCAGTGGGCCGGTTTCAGTGAAAAAGTAATGGCTGCGCGGCTTGCCCTCAACTTCACGCAGTGATGTGAGAAGGATGAGAAAAATACAGAAGAGAATAAGTGAAATAATAAAAGAGGTTAGTGAGGACTCCTTATGTTTTGCTACTTATGTTTTTTTGCACAATTACGTATAGTTTTATATACTGTTTTTGTGCTTGTTTGCAAAATTAAAGTGGGCTGGTCTGGATGAAGTCCAGGGCCAAATTTTTGTCCCAGTCCAGCCCTGGGTATACTCAAGTATAATTACAAGTTTCATGGGTGTTAAATTATTTTATTGACAATTACATCGAGTTTATATAGAGTCAATATTTGCAGTGTTGACCCTTCTTTTTCAAGACCTCTGCCATTCGCCATGGCATGCGGACTATCAACTTTTTGGCCACGTCCTGACTGATAGCAGCCCATTCTTGCATAATAAATGCTGGGAATTTTTGGGTTCTTTGTTCACCCGCATCTTCAGGATTGACCACAACTTCTCAATGGGATTAGGGTCTGGGGAGTTTCATGGCCATGGATCCAAAATGTCGATGTTTTGTTCCCCAAACCACTTAACTTTTGCCTTATGACAAGGTCCATCATGCTGGGAAAGGCATTGTTCCTCACCAAATTGTTCTTGGATGGTTGGGAGAAGTTGCTCTCGGAGGATGTTTTTGTACCATTCTTTATTCATGGCTGTGTTCTTAGGCAGAATTGTGAGTGAGCCCACTCCCTTGGCTGAGAAGCAACTCCACACATGAATGGTCTCAGGAGGCTTTACTGTTGGCATGACACAGAACTGATGGTAGCGCTCATCTTTTCTTCTCGGGACAAGGTTTTTTCCAGATGCCCCAAACAATCGGAAAGGGGATTCATCAGAGAAAATGACTTTACCCCAGACCTCAGCAGTCCAATTTGCAGAATATCAGTCTGTCTCTTTTTCCTAGAGAAAAGTGGCTTCTTTGCCGCCCTTCTTGACACCAAGCCATCCTCCAGAAGTCTTCTCCTCACTGTGTGTGCCGATGTACTCACACCCGCCTGCTGCCATTCCTGAGCAAGCTCTGCACTGGTGGTGCCCGGATCCCGCAGCTGAATCAACTGTAGGAGATGGTCCTGGCGCTTGATAGATACTCTTGGGTATCCTGAGGCCTTCTTCACAAATGCAGTGGAAATGTTTTTTTTATTGGATTAAGTTTATTTTCATGGTAAAGAGGGATTTTGCAATTACCGTATTTATCGGCGTATAACATGCAGCGGCGTATAACACGCACCCCAAGTTTAGGAGGGAAGTTTAAGGAAAAAAACTTTTAGGAGGCAAGTTTAAGGAAAAAACCTTACATTTTAAATGCCCATCAATGTAGCCTTCCACTGTCCCCCTGCAGCCCTACACTGTCCCCCTGCAGCCTTACACTGTCCCCCTGCAGCCTTCCACAAAATTGCAGTATGGTAAGTTTTAAATTTACCGCCGCCATCTTCGGCTCCTCCCGCCGCGATCTTCGGCTCCTCCCGCCACGATCTTCGGCTCCTCCCGCCGCCGCCGTCGAGATCTTCGGCTCCTCCCGCCGCCGAGGTCTTCGGCTCCTCCCGCCGCCGCCGTCGAGATCTTCAGCTCCTCCCGCCGCTGACATAGACCGAGCCGAGGGTACTCGGCTACTCGGCTCTGCTCGCAGTAACGCCCCCGTCCCGCCCCTTGTCCTGGCTCCTGTGATGGACACAACACCGGGCCAATGGTGGGACGTAAAGGTTAGGAGGCGGGACTGGGCGTGACTGAGAGCGGAGCCGAGTACACAGTACACTCGGTTCAGCTCGGTAATTGTCGGCGCCGCTCCACAGAGCGCAGATCGGCGGGGGGATCGGCGTATAACACGCACCCACGATTTTCCCCCGATATTAAGGGGAAAAAAGTGCGTGTTATACGCCGATAAATACGATAATTGCAATTCATCTGATCACTCTTCATAACATTCTGGAGTATAAGCAAATTACCATCATAAAGACTGAGGCAGCAGACTTTGTGAAAATTAATATTTGTGTCATTCTCAAAACTTTTGGCCATGGCTGTAGTGATGGCATTTGAGATCGTTAGCAACGGATTCGAAATTAGCTATGTAGCTCAGTATAACCCATCATCTTATGGCTTCAGCCATTTTGCACATGGCTGAGACATATTCTCTAACGATCCAATTTTTTTTTTTTGTTGTGTGTATGATTTACTCAATATGGCAACATTGGGGGTGGTTATAGGCTGAATTCACCTTTTAAAAAAAGTAATTGCCCATGAATAAATATACATGGATTACTTGCATGAAGTACCCAGCGATCAGTTTCTGCTATGTGTAATAACAGCGGAAGCAAGCTGCCGGCGGTGTGCATGCACGCCCCCTACCCGGAAATGTCGGATCACGTATATATATATATATATATATATATATATATATATATATATATATACATATATATATATATATATATATATATATACACATATATATATATATATACATATATACATATATATATATATATACATATATATATATATATATGATCTTGTGCAAAGGTGACGCCCTGTAGCAGTAAATCTGCAACAGGGTGGACCTGAACTGGTTAGTAATAATAATAAAAAAAAAAAAAATTAGGAGAAATCCGTTACTATTTATGACCAAATGAAAGGCCAATGTGTCCTGAAAAAAAAAACACGGTATAATTCACCTGGATACCAGTGTTCATTTTGATGTCAAATTTCGATCCAGTTTTAGTTATGGTCTTTTGACTAAGATGCCATTTTTGTTTTAGTCGTATTTTAATCTTTTGACTAAAATGCTTTTTTTAGGTTCAGTCGTATTTTAGTCATCGGAATTGTTTTTGTTTTAGTCATAATTTAGTCGACTAAAATCAAATGGGTTTAGTTAAATTATATACTCATGATATACTCCTGGAGTAAAAATCTAATAACATGTTATTATTTATGGTATTAAGGTATGAACATGCACCACAGACTCAGATTTAGCCGTTGCGATATATGTGGTCTTTATAAATTAAAACCAAGTTTCACAAACAGTCAAATATATTGCTTTTTGACAACGAGAAGTACAACTTTAAAAACCCAAAAAATAGTAAACTCTATTGGCCAGGGATCCTCAAACTACGGCCCTCCAGCTGTTGCGAAACTACACATCCCATGAGGCATTGTAAAACTCTGACATTCACAGACATGACTAGGCATGATGGGAATTGTAGTTCCTGAACAACTGGAGGGCCATAGTTTGAAGACCCATGCTATTGGCTGTAATGCCATTGCGCATATTACCTGAATATATTACCAACAATAAATATCGAGAAAAAAAATAAGAAAAACATCTTTCTTTTTTTTTTTTTTTCATTTAGCAGCTTCCCAGATAGCAAGCAATTGAGCTGCAAGTTTGAAAATGACCTGCTAAGCTATTGGTAGACTTGCCAGGCTTCACAAGTTTGTTGCACAAACGCAGCTAGTCCGCATTACATGATTCCAGATCAACTTTCTTTGCAAACATTCTGCATGTTTGCTACAAGTTCTGGTTCAGTTATGTTGTGCAATAGTCCTCCCACCACAGGGGGGCACTGTGGTTGAATTTTCATGCTGTAGACTTGCAGAGCTCTTGCTGTAGACTCACCACTGCAACTTTGCTCTAGCAAGAGGCTTGCTATGCAAATTTGCTACAAATTGAAAAAGTGTCAACTATTACGTGTGCTTCAAGTGCTCTGCAAGTGTACAACTTGCCAGTTAAAATGTGCAGCAAGTTAACAAGACTTACAAATAAACACTGCCACAAATTTGTGGCAAGTTATTGATGCTATGTGGGTTAGTAGATGATCCCTACATATTCTTATGTGGTAGTGCAGTGTTAATATTGATGTCAAATTTCAATTTAGTACTAGTCATAGTCTTTTGACTAAAGTGCCATTTTAGTTTTAGTTTTTAGTCGTATTTTAGTCATCTCAATTGTTTTAGTTTTAGTCGCATTTTAGTCAAATAAAATAGTATTAATTTAGTCGACAAAATAATTTTAGTAGATGAAATTAACACTGCTGGATACACTACATAGTTGGGATAATGCACTTTACGCACGTGTTTCGCTCCAGATGAGTTCCTTGAGTCTCCTTTTTCATAGACTCCTGGTGACACCACAAGTGTTCTTGATGTTCCTATGCTGGATTTTGTATTACGACCAGCAAATGGCATTAAAACAACGGCAGGGAAACCTCAACCACAGGAAAATAAAGTACCACCTGTACGGTACTCATACATGTAATATTGTTACCCAAAAATACGTTCATCCTGGAAAGTCTTCTATCTACTTCTTAGGGGGGAAAAAAAGTAATTTTTAGAAAACAGCCTAAAACCAGAAGTGGCAGATCCAAGTGCTTACAGCCCATTCACAGAACTGCGGGCAGCATGGAGCGATTACATTATGGAGTGAATTACCCAGAGACAGCTGCAAGGTTTGCAGAGACAGTTTCAAGCATGGCGTAAATGGTCATAAATTGGTGAAATTATTGCACATGCATCCCGGGGGCAGTGGCAGCGACGCCAGGCTCAGCAAAACGGCTGCTTTGTGTACAGCGAGGATATTATGGAGCAGGTTGATAAAACAGCCGTCATTAGAAGCAAATGTTTGTGGGAAGACTACGGATGGCGATCGAATGATTCTAATAGAAATAATGAAATCGAAACTCCGGAAGATCTCTTTGTCTTCTCACATTGCACTGCATAGCAGTTGCCATCTGTCTAAAAACAGTCCAAAAACAGTTTCCGCTATAAAAGTTGAAAAATATTAACCCCTTCCCAATGGAGGTAAAACAAATCTTAAAGCCTGAACACAGTTTTGCAACTTTGACTTGTGTTAGTCAAACTGTACATTTTTAACTATCTGTTGTCCACCCACCCACAGTAACTACAGTGCCTTCAAAAAGTATTCATACCCCTTGACTTTTTCCATATTTTGTCATGGTAAACCCCAAAACTTTTGGATGTAAACCATTCCATTGTAGCTCTGGCTGTATGTTTAGGGTGGTTGTCCTGCCTTCAAAAAGTATTCATACCCCTTGACTTTTTCCATATTTTGCCATGTTAAACCCACAAACTTTTGGATTTAAGCCATTCCATTGTAGATCTGGCTGTATGTTTAGGGTCGTTGTCCTGCTGAAAGGTGAACCTCCACCCCAGTCTCAAGTCTTTTGCAGACTCTAACAGGTTTTCTTTTAAGATTGCCCTGTATTTGGCTCCATCCATCTTCCCATCAACTCTGACCAGCTTCCCTGTCCCTACTGAAGAAAAGCATCCCCACAACATGATACTGCCACCACCATGTTTCACGGTGGGGATGGTGTGTTCAGGGTGATGTGCAGTGTTAGTTTTCCGTCACACATAGCGCTTTGCTTTTAGGCCAAAAAGTTCAATTTTGGTCTCATCTGACCAGAGCACCTTCTTCAACATGTGGATAATGACAGAACTCTGGATGCCCGCACTCCAAAGCTAAAACGATGCTTTATTCAAATAATATTTAGGACACAGCAAATTACATCACAGCAAAAGATGCTAACAGCTGATGCGTTTAGCACTAAGGCTAGTGCTTACTCATATCTTCTTCAACATGTTTGCTGTGTAACCCACATGGCTTTTTGTAAGCTGCAAACGGGACTTCTTATGGCTTTCTTTCAACAATGGCTTCTTGCCACTCTTCCATAAAGGCCAGATTTGTGGAGTGCACGCCGAAAAGTTATTATTATTATTATACAGGATTTATATAGTACGAACAGTTTACACAGCGCTTATCAAAATGAAGGTAGACATTACAGTTACATTACAATTTGGTACAAGAGGAATCAGAGAGCCTTGCTCATTAGAGCTTACAATCCAAAAGGGAGGGTCAATTGATACAAAAGGTGATAGCTGTGGGGGAGGAGCTGATGGGGTGAGTAAAACAGTGTATTAGTTAGAAGCAGGATAGGCTTCTTTAAAGAGAAGGGTTTTCAGGGATCATCTAAAAATGGATAGATTAGGGGACAGTCGAACAGATCGGTGTAGGGAGTTCCAAAGGATGGGAGAAGCTCTCTAGAAATCCAGGAGGCGAGCATGGGAGGAGGTGACAAGGGAGCTAGAGAGCAGGAGGTCTTGGGTGGACCGAAAAGAGCATTTAGGTTGGTATTTTGGGACTAGATTAGTGATGTAGCAGAGTTATGGATGTGTCAGGGCTGGCTTAGCCCTTCCTTCTCTGGGCTGGCCCCTCAGCTGTCGACTAATTGCCAGCTCTCTTCTCTCTCCACAGTTACCAGCTGTTCCTGATTATGCTCGTCTGACCTGCCTACTTAAAGCCTTCCAGCTCACTTCATCTCTGCCTTCACCTTGGTCACATCACCGAAACCATCTCCTGCGGTTTGTTTAAAGACTGGCTTGCTGACATCCCTTCTGGCTCCTTATCCTGCTTGCTGTTGCTCTACTTGAATCCCTGACTTCTGGCCTGGCTGACTACCCGATCTGGTTACTGGACTCTGGCTATGCTTGACTACGCTTTTTCTATTTACCTTTTTATTTTTATTAATATACAAGTGTGATTTAAATTGTACTTCTGTCTCAGCCTGTTTCATGGTTTCTGACAGGATGGCTTTGTAAGTGTAGCACTGACCCCCGAAGGAGCAGCTGATTTCATGGGCTTACCGTTACCTTCTTCACCTCGATTTGCGTCTAAGGGTTTCCCGTGGTAGATGGCCCAAGAACTATAGAGATTGACAGATCCATTTAAAGGGATTTCTATTTGCAAAAAACGTAGTTAACAAACAGTCTCTCAATATAGGATCAGAGGGTTTAGGTGAAAAGTCCAGGTACTCTTATGCCGCGTACACACGATCAAACAATCCGGTGGAAAAGTCCGGCGAACTCAAGTCCGCCGGACAATCCCCCCCTGTGTAGCCTCCAACTTTTTTTACCCAAAAGTACGGCGGACTTAGAAAGTAGTTTTGCACTCCAATCTTCCCGTTGGACTTGCATTTCGGCGGACAATCTGGCTGTTGGTATGCCAGTCTGCCGTACTTTTGAAATGAGCGGACTTTTCCCGCGCAGAGAAAAGTCTGCTCATTTTGAGTGCGTCTCCAGGTAGACGGGGCCAGTGAAGGAGGCCTCGCTGAACTTACCGTCACCTGGTATGGATTTAAAGGAGAACCCCAACACCGAAAAAATCGGCGTGGGGTCCCCCCCAGGTCCACATCAGATCCTTGTCGAGCACGCTACCCGGCCGGCCAGGAAAGGGGGGGACGAGCGAGCGCCCCCCCCCCCCTCCTGAGCCGTACCAGGCCGCGTGCCCTCAACATGGCCCCCCACCCCAAAGCACCTTGTCCCCATGTTGATGAGTACAAGGGCCTCTTCCCAACAACCCTGGCCGTTGGTTGTCGGGATCTGCGGGCGGGGGGCTTATCGGAATCCGGGAGCCCCCTTTAATAAGGGTGCCCCCGGATACCGGCCCCCCACCCTATGTGAATGAGTATGGTGTACAATGTACCCCTACCCATTCACCTGTAAAAAAAAGTTAAAAAAAACACAACACACAAGGGTTAAAATAGTTTATTCCACAGCTCCGGGGGTCTTCTATCTTCGGGGGTCTTCTCGCCGGACTCCTCCGCTATCTTCTGCTAGCTCTTTTGCTAGCGGAGGAGCCCGGCTTTCTTCTTCGCCGCCGCCCTCTTCTTCCGACTTCGGGGGTCTTGTCCCCCTCTTCGGTTCTTCTTGCCAGGCCACCGCGCCTTCTTCTAGCTCTTTTACAGGCGGTGCCCCGGTCTTCTGTCGCCGCCGCCGTCGCCGCTGTCGATGTCTTCTGGTCTTCTCAGCTCACCCCATCATTCTCCTCATGCATCACTGATTTACTAACAGAAATATCAGCTGGGATGTCAAACCACTTCCTCAAACTGAATCTAAAACCGGACTTCCTGCCGGACTGTCCGCCGGACTTTCCGAATGGGCTACTTGCCCACACACAGCACTTCTTCAGCGGACTAATACGGCATACTAAGTCCGCCGGACTATCTGCCGTACTTTTGAAATGAACGGACTCGCCCACACATGCGGAGGAAAGTCCGCTCATTTTGAGAATGAGGGGCAGATTTGGCTGTTATTGGCATATAAATGGTAGTGGAAACCATGGGAGGCTATCAGCTCACCCAGGGAGGATGTGTAGATAGAGAATAGTAGAGGTCCAAGGACAGAACCTTGTGGGACCCCAACATGAAGAGGAGTTGGAGAGGAGGAAATGGAGCTGTAAAGCCCCGTACACACGAGAGGACTTATGTCCGACAGACTTCCGAAGGAGTTCTGTCGGAGTTCTGCCGGAGTTCCGACAGAGTTCTGACGGACTTTTCGGCTGAGCGGACTTGGCCACACACAATCACACTAAACTCCGATGGATTCGAACGTGATGACGTACGACTGGATCCGAATAAGGAAGTTCATAGCCAGTAGCCAATAGCTGCCCTAGCGTCGGTTTTAGTCCGTCGGAATAGCATACACACGAGCGAATTTTTCGAAGGGACCGGGTCCGGCGGAGTTCCTTCGGAAAAATTTGAAGCATGTTCCATATTCTAAAGTCCTTCAGACTTTGGCGAGTCAAAAGTCCGTTGCAGCCCACACACGATCGAATAGTCTGACGGAATCAGTCCGTCGGACTTTGGATGTTGAAAACTCCGCTCGTGTGTACGGGGCTTTAGTGACACTGAAGGTGCGGTGAGATAGGTAAGATTTGAACCAACGGAGACCGCAGTCATGGAGACCAAGCAGATTTAGCTATTTGAGGAGGAGGGGTTGGTCAACTGTATCAAAGGCAGAGGAAAAGACCAAGACCAAGAGTAAGAGTACAGAATGACTGTTGATTTTGACTGTTAGTAAGCTGTTTAAGGAGGGCAGATTCTGTGGAATGCTGTGGGCGAAATCCAGACTGAAGGGGATCAAGAAGGTTATTCTCAATGAGGTGGTCGCTCAGTCGGTTGTAGACTAAACGTTTGAGGAGTTTGGAGGCAAAAGGGAGTAAAGAGATGGGTTGTTAAGATTGGTGGGGTCCAGTGAGGCCTTTTTTGGTATGGGTGTGACTAGCGCATGATTTAGAGGGTTTGGGAAGATGCCAGTAGAGAGGGAGAGGTTGAAGATATGAGTCAAAGACTGTAGGACAGAGCCAGAGGGTGACCATAGTATTTGAGAAGGAACAGGGTCCACTGGGCAGGAGGATAGGTGGGCGTTAGAAAAAAGTTTAGTGACTTCCTCTATAGTAGCTGGGTTAAAGGAGGGAAATATCAATTGTGCAGGAGGACAAGGACTAGAAATTGAGTGGAGATCTGCGTAAGAGGGTGTTAATGAGAGTGATAAAGTAGGTCTGTTTGGCAGTGTGGAGGCAGTATTTGTTATTTTTGGAGTGCAAATTGATATTGGCTGAAATCTTGCTGTGACTTAGTCTGTGACTTAGTCTTGCACCACAGACGCTCAAGAGCGTGGTTCGATTTTTGAGGCTTCTGGTATTGTCTGTCTGCCAGGGTTGTAGTGGTCAGGGCCTGATTCTGTGTGTTATGAGGGTTGCCAAGGTATCCAGGGGGGATGATAGTGAACTATTGTAGACAGAAGCGGTCAGGTTGGGGCGGGACAAGGATGAGATTTTGTCCTAGAGACAATCTGTAGCAGAAAAAAGAAGAGAAGGGTTAAGATGGCGAAGGTTTCTATGGGTAATAGTTTGGTAGTTGGAAGGCAAGGAGGAGGAATATAAGGAGAGAGTGAAACTAATAAGGTGGTGAAAGGAAAAGGAATGTTGGAGAGATTGTGCAGAGTGCACAGGTAGGGGAATATGAGATCAAGACAGTTGCCAACAGAGTGAGTAGAAGCGTGTGTCCATTGTTTTAGGTCAAAAGAGGAGGTTAGGCTTAGCAGTTTATAAGTAGTGGGAGTGTTAAGATTAACAGGGATGTTGAGGTCACCAATGATTGGAATTTCAGAAGAGAGAAAGTAGGGAAGCCAGGCAGAGAAGTCGTCAAGGAAGCTTTATACCAGGCCAGGAGGCTGATAGATCACAGCAATTCTCAATGAAGCTCGAGAAGACGAATACAGTGAGCTTCAAATGAGGAGAGGGACAGGAAGGGGGTAGAGGAAGAACTTGAAAAGTGCTTTGAGGGGATAAAAGGATTCCAGCACCACCTCCTTTCCGTCCACTAGGCCTGGGAGAGTACATAGGAGGCCATCATAGGAGAGGGCAGCAGGAGAAGGAATGTCAGATTCTTGAATCCAGGTCTCAGTAATTGCAAGTAGGTTCAGGGAGTTTGTGATAAATAGTTAATGGATGGTGGTGAGTTTGTTACAAAAAGAGCGGGCATTCCAAAAGGCACAGGAGAAGGGGAGGATGGTTCTAGGCAGAAGAGGAAAATAAATGAGATTGTGTGGATTGTGGCTGCTGGGTATGTTGGCCAAAAATAAATGATGGCAGTCCAGGATTTGGGCAAATATCTCCAGAAGTTAGGAGGAGCAGAAGGGGGAGAGAGGTGATATGGGAGTGTGACTTATGTGGGGGGGGGACATGTCCCAGTGTCCTGGAGGTTTTATTGGTATATGAGCTCAGAATTAGCAGGGGCTGATGAGTGTAGTAATAAGGCGAAGACAGAAGTGAGGGTGATATATATAAGCTGTGGGGTGGAGAAGATGGGTGAAGGAGAGAGAATTTAAGGAGAGAGGATGCAACAGTGAGAAGGAAAAGTAAGGGTTGCATGATACAGAGTGGTGAGATTGAGAGGAAGTCTGAAAACCCTTGCCCTGTGTGAGGAGTTGTCCTGTGGACAGATTCCCCCACCTGAGCTGTGGATCTCTGCACCTCCTCCAGGGTTACCATGGGCCTCTTAATTAGGTGACCTCTGAAGGCTTATGGTTCCACTAGATTTTCATAAGGGGTATCCAAGTAAAGGGGCCCGAATACAAATGCATGCTAAACTTTTCAGACATTTATTTGTAAAACATTTTGAAAACCATCTTTCATTGTCCTTCCACTTCAGAATTATGTGCCATGTTCCCAATAAAATACATTTACATTTTTGGTTGTAACATGACGAAATGTGGAAAACTTCAAGCGGTATGGATACTTTTTCAAGGCACTGATTAGACACAGCATGAGTTTGACAGCTGATTTGAGCCAATCATTTTTGGCTGAAATCAGCTGATCGTCTGTGCCCAATCACACACAGCGTTCAGTTTTTACAAAAACACAGAGCTCTGTGTACTGTGAACATCGATCTGGCTGTTTTTCCTCCTTGAACAGCAGGGAGTGAAAACAGACAGATAGTAACATAAAAGCAGCACACATTACACATTGTTAGGTGGCACACAGTTAACCCCTTTATTGCCCCTAGATGTTAACCCCTTCCCAACCTGTTTAATACATTCATTAATATAGTGTCAGTGTACATTATTATCACTGATCACTGCATTGGTGCAGTGTCAGTTAGTGATCCTCCCAGATAGTGTTAGTTAGAGCCAGATTGTCCACCATCCTATTACAGTCCTGCTAGAGGTCGCTGATCACCGTCATTAGCGGTATAACATCATAGGTGCGGAAATTCCGGTATATACATCATAGATTGTATGCGCAATAACTTTTGCACAAACCAATGAATATACAATTATTTGGATTTTTTTAACCAAAGACATGTAGCAGAATACATTTTTGGTCTAAATTTATGAAGAAATTTGATAGATTTTTTTTTTTTTTTATTGAATATGTTTTCTAACATAAATGAGAAAATATTTGTTTGTTTTTTCAAAACTTGTTTTTTTTTCTTTTATATAATAAAAAATAAAACAAAATAAAATAAATAAATAAAATACCACCAAAAGAAAGCTCTATTTGTGTGAAAAAGAATTATATAAATAAAATTTGGGTACAGTGCTGCAACACAGAGCAATTGCCAGTTTAAGTAGCGCAGTGCTCAATAGCAAAAAATGGTCATGAGGGGGTAAAATATTCTGGAGGTCAAGTGGTTAATGGAGTAAAGTTTCTATGTGATGTGGATATGCTGACTCATTATTGTGAGGCAGAGGTCTCCAAATACATTTTATTTTTTACAAATATTTGCAGGCCACAAAATATCACCATCAGAGCCCATTAGATTCCATTTTACTTCATGGCCTTTACCAGAATCCCCTTTAAATCAGAGTTCCCACCAGAGTCATCTTTACATCAGAATCTTCATCAAAGTCCCCCTTATTTTAGAGTCATTCCTTACATAAGAATCATCCCTTACATCAGGGCCTCCCCTATATCAGGGTGCCCAATAGAGTCCCCCTATTTTTCAAGGTCCACCTTACCTAAGACGCTCTCCCTTACATTAGGGAATCCATTGGGGTCCTCACTTATGTTGGGGTCCTCATTAAAGCCCCCCCCCTTAAATAAGCACCCAATAATTACTCCCTTACATGAGTGTCCACATCAGAGTACTTCCTTCATCAGGGTCCCCCCTTACATCAAAGTATTTCCCTTGCATTATGGTCCCCATTAGAGTTTGCACTTATGTTAGGGTCCCCATCAGAGTCCCCCTTACACCAGGGTCCGCATCAGATTTCTCCACTTACAGAGTGCAGGTTGGGAGGAGGTGATATGGAGACCATAGGCAGTCTCTGCTGACCTTATTTCTCAATCTGTGCACATTGAGGATACGCCCTTGACCCTAGCTGCGGGTCAGAGAAAGTCTTGTGTTGGGCAGTGTTTTGGAGACTCCAATAATGTGAAAGGAAGGGGCTCATATTTACAGGCCACATCTTATGCCACACATGCCCCCCCCCCCCCAGGCCAAAAAGTAGAAAACAGTACCTTTTGTATCACTTGACCCTCCCTTCTAGATTATAAGCTCTAATGAGCAGGGCCCACTGATTCCTCCTGTATTAAATTGTATTGTAACTGTAGTGTCTGTCCTCATGGTGTAAAGCACTGTGCAAACTGTTGGCACTATATAAATCCTGTATATCAAATAATTGGTCAGGGGCCACCAACAATGCAAAGGGCCCTTATGTCTGCAAAATATGCCCCATAAGCTGAGCACAGTGGACATCCTTGATGGTTTGCAACTATTACTATCGGCATATATGAAGTAGCAAGTATGTCTTAACTCATTTTTATTTAATTCCCAGTTTTACTTTTTTTATCCATTGTCTATCTTACAGATACAGTAAATGTCATATATATTGTCACAAACCGTGTACAGGGCATATGGGCCCTAGGGGGGTGGGGCCCACTGTGCTTTCACTTACTGCACAACATGACTGGGGAGATCCATTCCACCTGTTCATGTCACCCCTGCACCCATCCCCTGAAAAGAGCGGGTGCTAATAATGTGACAGAGAGGTGGTGCATCTACTCAAGCAAGGAACAACTCTAGTTCTCTGCTCTGGACAAATCTGCTTGCTTACTACCTGGGCTGCGGCACGTGCGCTGTGCCATACAACCCGGAAACATAAGGGTGGGTGTTGGGTGCTAGAGAAGTCATGGAAGCAAGTATGAGACCAGGTAATGAGGGAGCTAGAGAACAGGAGGTTTTGGGAGGAGCAGAAGAGCAGAGTGGATGATTTGGGCAATATGTTGAGAAGAATAGCCTCCAAAGAAGTGGCAATTGTAGCCACAGAACTCCAAGAAGCATCTTACATACTAGAAGGAGAAAAGCTGGTGGAATCAATTGTGGAGAATCATCTAGGTGTTCTGGTAGATCATAAGTTTAATAACATCATGCAATGCCAAGCTGCGGTTTCCAAAGTGAGAAAAATCCTTTCTTGTATTAAGAGAGGTATGGACTCCATAGAGAGAGAGATATAATTTTGCCCCTGTACAAATCATTAGTAAGACCTCATCTGGAATATGCAGTACAGTTTTGGGCACCGGTTCATAAAAAGGATATTGGGGAACTGGAGAAAGTGCAGAGAAGGGCAACCAAACCGATAAGAGGCATTGAGGAGCTCAGCTATGAGGAAAAATTTGAGAAACTGAATTTATTCTTTCTTGAGATGAGGAGAATAAGGGGGATATGATCAACGTGTATAAAAAATAAAAGGGGTCCATATAGTGAACTTTATGTTGAGTTATTCACTTTAGGGTCATCACAGAGGACAAGGGGGCACTTTTTATGTCTGGAGGAAAAGAGATTTCATCTCCAAATATGGAAAGGTTTCTTCAGAGCAAGAGCTGTGAAAATGTGGAATAGACTCCCTCAAGAGGTGGTTCTGGCCAGCTCAGTATATTATTGTTTTAAGAGAGGCCTGGATACTTTCCTAGATACACATAATATAACTGGATACTAATGTTTATAGGTAAAGTTTATCCAGGGAACATCCGATTGCCTCTTGGTGGATCAGGATGGAATTTTTTCCCCTGTTGGAGCAAGTTGGACCATGCTTTATTGTTTTTTTTTGTCTTCCCCTGGTTCAAATGTGAGCATAAGATTGTGTATATGGCAGTGGCGGCTGGTGAAGTTTTTGGATGGGGGGGCACCAGACCCCGCCCATCATGACCCCGCCCACCATTTTGGCCCCTCCCACTTCTCATAAAACACGCCCCTTATGTAATCGGAAAAAAAATTTGACGTGGGTTCCCCCTCCGAGAGCATACCAGGCCCTTAGGTCTGGTATGGATTCCAAGGGGAACCCCCTACGCCGAAAAAACGGCGTGGGGTTCCCCCCCAGATCCACACCAGACCCTTATCCGAGCACGCTACCCGGCCGACCAGGAAAGGGGGTGGGGACGAGCGGGCGCCCCCCCCCCTCCTGAGCCGTACCAGGCCGCGTGCCCTCAACATGGGGGGGGTGCCTTGGGGGAGGGGGGCGTGCGGCCCCCCCACCCCAAAGCACCTTGTCCCCATGTTGATGAGGACAAGGGCCTCTTCCCGACAACCCTGGCCGTTGGTTGTCGGGGTCTGCGGGCGGGGGGCTTATCGGAATCCGGGAGCCCCCTTTAATAAGGGGGCCCCCGGATACCGGCCCCCCACCCTATGTGAATGAGTATGGGGTACAATGTACCCCTACCCATTCACCTGTGAAAAAAAGTACAAAAAAAAAACACAACACAGGGTTAAAATATTTTATTGCACAGCTCCGGGGGTCTTCCGTCTTCGGGGGTCTTCTCGCCGGACTCCTCCGCTATCTTCTTGTAGCTCTTTTACTAGCGGAGGAGCCCGGCATTCTTCCTCGCCGCCGGCCTCTTCTCCCGACTTCGGGGGTCTTGTCCCCCTCTTCGGTTCTTCTGCCGGGCCACCGCGCCTTCTTATAGCTCTTTTACAGGCGGTGGCCCGGTCTTCTGCTGCTGCCGCCGCCCGTTCTTCTTCTTCTTCTTCTCCTTCTTCTTCTTCTTCTTCTCCTTCTCCTTCTTCTCCAGGAGATGTTGCCTCGACGATCTCCCTGGCCGGAATGCCAGGGACGCGCTGTGCTGCCACTTATATAGGGACAATGGGGCGGTGTCACATGGGTTGATGTCACATGGGTTGGTCACATGGGTTGATGTCACATGGCGACTGTGACATCAACCCATGTGACCAACCCATGTGACATCAACCCATGTGACACCGCCCCATTGTCCCTATATAAGTGGCAGCACAGCGCGTCCCTGGCATTCCTGCCAGGGAGATCGTCGAGGCAACATCTCCTGGAGAAGAAGGAGAAGAAGAAGAAGAAGAAGAAGAAGAAGAAGAACGGGCGGCGGCGGCGGCAGCAGAAGACCGGGCCACCGCCTGTAAAAGAGCTATAAGAAGGCGCGGTGGCCCGGCAGAAGAACCGAAGAGGGGGACAAGACCCCCGAAGTCGGGAGAAGAGGCCGACGGCGAGGAAGAAAGCCGGACTCCTCCGCTAGTAAAAGAGCTACAAGAAGATAGCGGAGGAGTCCGGCGAGAAGACCCCCGAAGACTGAAGACCCCCGGAGCTGTGCAATAAAATATTTTAACCCTGTGTTGTGTTTTTTTTTTGTACTTTTTTTCACAGGTGAATGGGTAGGGGTACATTGTACCCCATACTCATTCACATAGGGTGGGGGGCCGGTATCCGGGGGCCCCCTTATTAAAGGGGGCTCCCGGATTCCGATAAGCCCCCCGCCCGCAGACCCCGACAACCAACGGCCAGGGTTGTCGGGAAGAGGCCCTTGTCCTCATCAACATGGGGACAAGGTGCTTTGGGGTGGGGGGGGCCGCACGCCCCCCCTCCCCCAAGGCACCCCCCCATGTTGAGGGCACGCGGCCTGGTACGGCTCAGGAGGGGGGGGCCGCCCGCTCGTCCCCACCCCCTTTCCTGGCCGGCCGGGTAGCGTGCTCGGATAAGGGTCTGGTGTGGATCTGGGGGGGGACCCCCACGCCGTTTTTTTGGCGTAGGGGGTTTCCCTTGGAATCCATACCAGACCTAAGGGCCTGGTATGCTCTCGGAGGGGGAACCCACGTCAAATTTTTTTTCAGAAATTTGGCGTGGAGTTCCCCCTTCAGAGCTCATTCTCTGATTGGCCACGGCAAAAGTTGCCTGGCCTGGGGAAACCTTTCTGGCTGTGAAAGCTTTTTGCATTCATTCAGCTAAATGCACGAACATTCTCCACAAAGTAGAGGCTAGAAAGCCTTTATGCGGTGACTCACCTCTCACTGTCTGGCAGCTCCGCTCGGGCTAAGGAACGGAGCTGCCTACGTCACTTCCGGGTTTCGTGAAGCAGCCGAAAGCCGGAAGTGACTGCCTGTCTAAGAGTGACAATGCTCCCGCCCGTAGAATCACAGTGATTTTACGGGCGGAAGCTAGTCGGCGTTCTGCTGTGCGCCGCAAGGCGGGTTTTTAACCCGCAAATGAAGCGCCATGAATGCAATCTTGTGATTGCATGGACGTGGCGCTTCTCATAGTGCACTGTGACCGGCGCCACAGTACACTATGTTAAATTGTTAAATGACATTTTTTTTTTTTTTTTTAAATGTCTTAAAGGGCCCGTTTTTTTTTTTTACTTTTTTTTTCCTTTTTTTTTTTTTTATTTTTATTTTTTACTTTTTTTTTTTTTACACCTAGGGAGAGGGGGGGCGGCGCCCGGGCGCCCCCTATGGGCGGGCCGCCACTGGTATATGGGATTGTATGTTTTTTTTCCCCCTTTATATTAGTTGATTAGATGGGCTTGAACGAGACTAACTATGTAACCTGCTTACTTACTGCTTGGGCTGCAGCATGTGCGCGGTGTCATCCGCCCAGGAAACATAAGTGAATCACACAGACTTTCTGAGAATTGGGTGGATGTTAGGTGCTGGAAAAGTAAGGTAGGCAAGCATGAGACCAGGCAACGAGGGAGCTAGAGTGCATGACAAATGAAGGATATAATCCACATTCTCTTATCAACCTGTTATACATACTCTAAACCCCTCCAAGTCCCCCCACAGATGACGTGACAAGGTTTTTTGGAGTAAATAGCCTGACGGCCTTTTATTAACAATTACCGTAAATAAAATAAATAACTTTTTAAATAACCTTGAACCGACTTTTATATATATATATATATATATATATATATACAGTGGTGTGAAAAAGTGTTTGCCCCCTTCCTCATTTCCTGTTCCTTTGCATGTTTGTCACACTTAAGTGTTTCGGAACATCAAACCAATTTAAACAATAGTCAAGGACAACACAAGTAAACACAAAATGCAATTTGTAAATGATGGTGTTTATTATTAAAGGTGAAAAAAAATCCAAACCATCATGGCCCTGTGTGAAAAAGTGATTGCCCCCCTTGTTAAAACATACTATAACTGTGGTTGTCCACACCTGAGTTCAATTTCTCTAGCCACACCCAGGCCTGATTATTGCCACACCTGTTCACAATCAAGGCATCACTTAAATAGGAGCTGCTTGACACAGTAAGGTCCACCAGAAGATCCTTAAAAGCTACACATCATGCCGAGACCCAAAGAAATTCAGGAACAATTGAGAAAGAAAGTAATTGAGATCTATCAGTCTGGAAAGGGTTATAAAGCCATTTCCAAAGCGTTGGGAATCCAGCGAACCACAGTGAGAGCCATTATCCACAAATGGCGAAGACATGGAACAGTGGTGAACCTTCCCAGGAGTGGCCGGCCGCCCAAAATTACCCCAAGAGCGCAGCGACGACTCATCCAAGAGGTCACAAAAGACCCCACAACAACGTCCAAGGAACTGCAGGCCTCACTTGCCTCAGTTAAGTTCAGCGTTCATGCCTCCACCATCAGGAAAAGACTGGGCAAAAATGGCCTGCATGGCAGAGTTCCAAGGAGAAAACCACTGCTGAGCAAAAAGAACATCAAAGCTCGTCTCAATTTCTCCACAACACATCTTGATGATCCCCAAGACTTTTGGGACAACATTCTGTGGACCGATGAGACAAAAGTGGAACTCTTTGGAAGGTGTGTGTCCAAGTATATCTGGCGTAGAAGGAACACTGCATTTCAGAAAAAGAACATTATACCAACAGTAAAATATGGTGGTGGTAGTGTGATGGTCTGGGGCTGTTTTGCTGCTTCAGGACCTGGAAGACTTGCCGTGATAAAAGGAACTATGAATTCTGCTGTCTACCAAGAGATCCTGAAGGAGAATGTCCGACCATCTGTTCGTGTACTCAAGCTGAAACTAACTTGGGTTCTGCAGCAGGACAATGATCCTAAACACACCAGCAAGTCCACCACCGAATGGCTGAAGAAAAACAAAATGAAGACTTTGGAGTGGCCTAGCCAAAGTCCTGACCTGAATCCTATTGAGATGTTGTGGTATGACCTTAAAAAGGCTGTTCATGCTCGAAAACCCTCTAATGTAACTGAATTAGGACAATTCTGCAAAGATGAGTGGGCCAAAATTCCTCCAGGACGCTGTAAAAGCCTCATTGCACGTTATCGCAAACGCTTGGTTGCAGTTGTTGCTGCTAAGGGTGGCCCAACCAGTTATTAGGTTTAGGGGGCAATCACTTTTTCACACAGGGCCATGATGGTTTGGATTTTTTTTCACCTTTAATAATAAACACCTTCATTTACAAATTGCATTATGTGTTTACTTGTGTTGTCCTTGACTATTGTTTAAATTGGTTTGATGTTCCGAAACACTTAAGTGTGACAAACATGCAAAGGAACAGGAAATGAGGAAGGGGGCAAACACTTTTTCACACCACTGTATATATATATATATATATATATATATATATATATATATATATATGTAGTTTTTGGGGTCTTCGAGGGAAACGACACACAACATGGTCACTACAACCACCACTTTTAAACTTTAGGCCTCCAGTCGCAAGTCCCCGACTCCGAGACGGTACTCAACCTTCGCAGTGACCTACCTTTTATCCGTTCCTGGTTAACCCCTCGTAACCAGAAGAGGTACCTAAGAACCCCATACCACAGATGGGTCCCAACCATGTTATATGTATATAACAGCCATCTTCTCCTCCTCCAAAGACCCAACACTGCCGAGCTGTCCTGACAGCCCCACTCTTTTTAAACCACGGGAGAGTGGGTGGGAATCTCTCTCTCCGCCTCTCACAGACTGATGTCACTTCCCCCTCTCCTATTCATTCCTAGCCCTGTGCGCCTCCCTGCTCTGGTCTCCCCCCTTTTCTTAAAGGGGACAACTTTTTCTATCCCCATGCATGAATGTAGCTATCCCCATGCATGAATGCCGTCCCTCTGTCCATCCCTTCCTCTCCTTCCACCTGGACTCCCTGGAGGTCTAGGGAGGAGCAGAGGAGCAGAGTGGATGATTTGAGCAATATATCGAGAAGAATAGCTTCCAAAGAAATAGAAAGGGTTGGCCATGTAGGGGCCCAAGCGTTATATACCCAGAGGGAATGAAAGACACACGGAGATCAGAGATTGCAGGGAAGTGTATTAACGTGAACATTCCAACAGCACAGTAAAGTCTATGCGGCAGCAATGAACTGGCCAGCAACACTTACAGAGAACTGTGCACAATTGCAGAGAGCGATATCTTGATGCCCGGCAACATCTGGCAGAGGAGGCGGCTAGAAGGCAGTAAAGCAACAAGGCATCCATAGCAGAAATGCTCCTACTGATGAACAGGCAAAAGGTTTCCCGTCCCTGACCTAACCATACGCAAAATGTGTGCAAACTGCACTCAGTGCTTTTTTAAAGTATTGCAGTTCCTAAAGATGGCCGCGGAGGTTATCTAGGGTCCAATCCGACAGTTGCTCACCCAATGACACCTATGGAAGCCTGAGAGGAACATAAGTTCCTCCTGTCCTCCACTCTCTCAACATGGTGGTTGCTGATTAGCACCACCTGTGCAGGGAGGTCAAACTACATCTGCCCACAACCACACATTTATGAACATTTGTTCTTATATATACTGCTTTTTTTGTGTGTAATAGGCAGTATGTATACATTTCACAGTTTAACTTTTGCTGCTGACACTGTCACATACATAATAAGGTTTGTACATAAATATGTGAATGTGCATGTCCCGAACGCCATAATCAAGCTGTCAATGACAGCTATAGTCAAAGAATATAAAATATGAAAATAAAAGTTGTCTCCCACTGTCACGTACACTACACAGCAATAATCTAAAGCAACAGCATTTACTAAACATTTCTTTGTCATGAAAATTCTCTTATTGTTATCATTAAACTGAGAGATAAATCCCTGCATTGTGTCTGAGCTCACAGCTTTGATACTTGGGTGTAAGAAAAATGCTTTGGAACAGAACTCCAGAAATAAAAAAAAAATAAAAAAAAACTCTCATTATGAATAGCTCAATAGCAAACATTTTCCTGGAAAATAAAATCTGGGGTGAAAATTAGGCATGCAAATATAGGGACATATTAGTTAAATTTTGGATGTTATAAAAAGAGTGAAAGCAAATTCTTTGCCCTTTACTATCCATGGTTTCCCAAAGCTGACCAGTGGTGGCCTGTCAATGTGTGTGCATATATATATATATATATATATATATATATATATATATATATATATTTTTTTTTAAAAGGTCCCTTTAAAAAAAAATAGAAAGAAATTTCCTTTAAGTGTACTGTGTTCGGTCGCTGGACACAGTGCACTATAGGAAGCGCCGCGTCTTCGATGAGACGCTTCATTTCGGGGTTTTGAATTGCCGCGTGGCACAATCCATCGCGCCAGAGAACTTCTGCCTGACTGGGTGCTTTGCTCTACGAGTTAAGATGTCACTTCCAGTTTCCCTGTGCAGTGATAAACTGGAAGTGACGTCAGCCGCTCAGTGGAACTCACAGCCCGAGCGGAGAGACACAGAGCGGAGGAAGCATGAGGAGCCGACTCCTCCACCGCCACTGCTGCCCGCTGCCCACTGAAGGAGGCACAGCAGGAGGAGAGGACACCACAGCCCGGTAACTGAACTGCCTTCTGACACTTGTGGATCTCCTTGCAGCGCTGTCAGCTTTCTCCCTCCAGCAGCTCTGCAGAGGGATGAGTTCAACATACTGGCAATTGGCAAAGTGCCTCGATCTGAGGCTGCATTTGATGGAGCATAGTGAGGCTGCATTTTATGGGGCACAGCGAGGCTGCATTTTATGGGTCACAGCGAGGCTGCATTTTATGGGACACAGTGAGGCTGCATTTGATGGGGCACAGTGAGGCTGCATTTGATGGGCATAGTGAGGTTGCATTTTATGGGGCACAGTGGCTGCTTATGATGGACCACAGTAGCTGTATTTTATGGGGAACAGTGGCAGAATTTGTTGGCACAGTGGCAGCATTTGATGGCACAGTGGCAGCATTTCAAATGACACAGTGGCTGCGTTTGATGGGCACAGTGACTGCGTTTGATAGGCACAGTGTCTGCATTTGATGGGCACAGTGGCTGCATTTGATGGCAATGTGGCGGCAATTGATGGGCACAGTGGCTGCATTTGATGGCACAGTGCCTGCGTTTGATGGCACAGTGCCTGCGTTTGATGGTATAGTGGCTGCGTTTGATGGCACAGTGGCTGTGATTTATGGTACAGTGAGGCTGCAATTGATGGGGTTTTTTTTCTGAATTTTTCAGTTTGTAGGCGCCCCCCCAAAAATTTTGAGCGCCAGCCGCCACTGAAGCTGACCATACACAGATCAAAATGTGGCTGGCTCAGCAGGGACCGTGTAAGGAGGTGTTGGAACAATTCTGAGTTTGGCCACAAGGTTGTATCCTCTTGTAGGTTATAAATTATGTGCAGAGTGAATATATAGTGGGTTTGGCTAAAGAGGAGTCAAGGTGTGAAGTTGGCCCCCATGGGACTGGTCGGAGACCTATTCTGAATTATGTAGTCCCATAAGCAAGGAAATTCCTGTAGAGGTCATGGTACACTAGTTGGAAATAATAGGGACAAGACGAAGTATGCCCGCCCTGGGGAAGGTAGTGTCAAAATTATGAAAACTTGCCTACCATACCGTTCCTGAAATAAAGCATTAAGAAATCTGCTGGACTGGTATTTTCCCTGTCTTTAGCTTATTCTGATATAGTACCTGTCTCAGCCAGGGAGAATGCAGGGTGAATTGTCATAACATGGTGGTAATGTACATGTGGTGTTGAGCAGTACATCCTATTTGTTCTCTCTGGGAGATTGGTTAAGGACCTCAAAAATATGCCAAGCACCTCCTTTTTGTCTACACCCACTACATCTGTAAGCTTCTCCAAGGTTCCAGAAAACAGGGGAAGGCATCCTAGATACTGTTTGCTGAGTCATCCAACCTCCCCGAGTCACTCAACCCTGACCAAGATTCAGCCCAGGCCTAGCTCTCAGCTAAACCAATTTACCTACAATATCAGCTTACCATATACACTAGCACACTAACTAGTGGGTGCTACACTAGTGACTGCCTACTGTTTAACCCTTAATGAAGAAACCTGTGACAAATCAGTGGGACGCGTCAGGGGTTTGCCCTACACCAGTTTTATCTGTCTAGTCTTTGAACTAATTTCTAATTGCGCGTACACACGATCGTACACACGAACAGACTATCCGGCGGCCCATGTGTGGGCTCCGGCTGACTTTTTCTTCCCAAAAGTCCGGCGGACTTAGAAAGAAGTCGACTCAAAATTGTCTGCCGGACTAATCCGCCCATCTGTGTGCTAGTCTGGTGGACTTTTAAAATGAATGGACTTTCCCACACATGGAGTAAAGTCCGTTCATTTTGAAGGGACTAGCGCAGGAAGTCAATGTCGCCACCTCCATCAGCGAGATTAACACCTCGTGAGCCCCGTTGCCTGGTATGGATTTAAAGGACAACGCCAAAAAAAGGCATGGGGGTCCCCCCAAAGTCCATACCAGACTCTTATTCGAGCATGCAGCCCGGCCGGTCAGGAAAGGGGGTGGGGACGAGCGAGCGCCCCCCCCCCCTCCTGAGCCGTACCAGGCCGCATGCCCTCAACATGGGCCCCCCACCCCAAAGCACCTTGTCCCCATGTTGATGAGGACAAGGGCCTCTGCGGGCGGAGGGCTTATCGGAATCCGGGAGCCCCCTTTAATAAGGGGGCCCCGAGATACCTGGACCCCCACCCTATGTGAATGAGTATGGGGTACATTGTACCCCTACCCATTCACCTGGGGGGAAAAAAGTGTTAATAAAAAAATACGACATAGGTTTTTAAAGTACTTTCTTAGACAGCTCCGAGGGTCTTTTTTGTCTTCGGGGGTCTTCTCGCCGGGCTCCTCCACTATCTTCTGCTCTTTTGCTAGCAGAGGAGCCCGGCTTTCTTCTTCGTCATCGCCACTATCCGGGGGTCTTCTTCTGACTTGGGGGGTCTTCTTCCAACTTCGGGGGTCTTGTTCTTTTCTTTGTTTCTTCTTGCTGGACCTCCGCTATCTTCTTACAGCTCTTTTACTAGCGTTGGCCCGGTCTTGTCGCTGTCGCCTTCTTCTTCCTTCTTCTTCTTCTCTTCTTCTTCCTTCCGATGTTCACACAACGCTCTCTTCGGTCGTAATGGCAGGGACGCGTTGTGTGGCGAATTATATAGGCATACGGGGCGGGGTCACTGGGTGATGTCACATGGTGACCCCGCCCCTTGTGATGTCACAGTCCCGGAGGTCCAGTAGGGGGGATTGCTGCCTTCCCGATCGTCTTAGTAAAGGTTTTACGTCCCCCACCCCAAAATATTGAGCATCAGCTGCAGTGGCTTCTGAGTCAAATAGTGGTCTCTGAACCTGCTAGCATTGAGTATTTTGTATTCTCTATAGCAGCGGTGGTCAACTTTCTTGATATGAGAGGGCCTCAAGAGCCACCTCTAACATCACTAAAAGGCCGGACATAAAGCTCAGTGAATATTCATTATCAGAGACAGCAGAACCATAACAGGATATATGTAGTAGTTAAGTGGATAAAGTAACCATGGATTGTGCAAAACACACAGTGATTTGATCTGCTCTATAGGCTGTGCTGCTCCACTACTGGTATGCAACAACCAAATGAATTAAATATACTTTGTTACTATCTAATTATGCCAGTTTTGTCTTTTCCCTTTTTTTATTCTTTTAAATGCTAGAATACTAGCGCTGACTCCTTTGGGGTCTCTGTACTTCATATTGCAGATCTGTGGCTATCTGGCTACAACACACTACCAGTTAGCAGCTATTTCAGCCCTATGCTCGCATTTGTCCAGCATCTGTTTTTTACTGCATCAATCAACTATCTATATTTCGATTTGTCCTTCTCTGTGAGGCATTTGGACAGGTATACTAACATCTACTATTTATGTATATGTACAGTATATGTGACTTTGAAACTCACATGTGCATATTTTTAACCCCCCAAAAAAAAAATCTGTCCTCAGTACTAATTTGGCCATTTCCTTGCAGAGCCTGGTTGTTTGGGCACCCTCAGCTAGCCTATCCGGTGGGTCCGGCCGGGCCCAGCATGCTTTCTGTGGGATTTACCGTAAGACAGCTTGGTATCTTACTTGTTTTTAGTTTACTTTTTTTGTGGCTCTGTACACCAGCATATACAGCGTAGTTAGTTAATATCATTATATTTCTTATGTTATGATCGTTATATTATTTGAGATACTAATTTAATGTTTATTTTGTAGGACATCTATCTCTATCCTACTTAAAAGTATTCCTGAAGAAGATACACAATATTGCACTATTCGAAAGACGTTGGATGCTCTTGTCTTTTTCTTGGTTTTCTGAGGTTATGCTCCCATTTCTATGCTGTAACCATTGTATATTATTCCTAGCCGCAATGTTTTAATATGTTTACTGTTGTCTAAAAAAGTTTTGTATTTTTTGATATGTCCTGGAGAATATTGTCTGTGTTGCCATTCATAAAGTCCTACAACATTTTAGGGTATTCCTTTTCTCTATGTATTGAGACGAAGGCAATTCCATCCTTCCACCATATCCCCCTATCTGGATTATACACAATGGCACCATCCCCCTACAATACAAATATGGAAAAGGAATCTCAACTGTCCACACCATAAAGGCAGGAGCGAAGAGTGAGAAAAGGACTTTAAATGTGCCAAAAGATGAAAGGCAACAAATTAAAAAAATATGATCTTTAGTTTAAGACTGTCAGAAACCATAAATCAGACTGAGACAGAAGTACAGTTAAATCACACGTGTTTAATAATAATAAAAAAAGTAAACAGAGTAAACCTAGTCAAAACATAGCCAGAGTTCAGGAACCGGAACGGATAGTCAGACAAGCCAAAACGTCAGGGAGTCAGAGAACAGCATAGTAGAACAGCAAGCAGGATCTGATGCCAGAAGGAATTGTCAGCCAAGCAAGTCTTTAACCGGAACACAGATTCTAGAGATGTGATCAAAACGAAGGCAGAGATCATCTGGACTGGATGGCTTAAGTAGGCAGGACTGACGAGCAGGATATCATCAACAGGCAAGTCAATGTGGAGAGATAGGAGCTGGCATTAAGCTGCCAGCTGAGCAGCCAGCTCAGAGAAGGAAGGGCTGAGCCCAGCCCTGACAAAGACATCATAAAATCAAGGAGATTAAAATTAACAGCACAAGATCTGGTGTGGCAATTGCTCAATACATTGAAAAATGGTATGAGCATAGATGAAACATAGACAGCCACTGTTCACAAAGGATAGGCATGCAGGATTAACGCGTTTTGCTTTTCACTGCTTCATCAAAATCTTTGCCAACAATATGTAACAGAAAAACTGCATAGAATTGGGGAAATATTAAACCTGTATACAGAACAAACATAAATCAAAAATACACAAAATCTAAGCACCTGGATACCCATAATGGTGTTCTGTATGAGTATCTAGGTGCTTAGATTTTGTGTATTTTTGTAGGTCTCTGGAACAGTAGACCTCTAGAACAGCAGGCCTCTGGAGTAGAAGATCTCTGGAAATGCATGTCTCTGGAACAGCAGATGTCTGATACAGCAGACCTCTAGAACAGCAGATCTCTGTAAAGGCATATCTCTGGAACAGCAGATCTCTGGAAATACATGTCTCTGGAACAGCAGATGAAAGATGAAAGATGTAAAGTTGATCTGGAGAAAATCCGATTGCCTCTCGGGGGATCAGGAAGGAATTTTTTCCCCTGATTTAGCAAACTGGATCATGCTCTGCTGGGGTTTTTTGCCTTCCTCTGGATTAACTGTGGGTATATAATTGAGTATATGGGATTGTATGATATTATTATTATTATTATTATTTTTTTTGTGGTTGAACTGTATGGACTTGTGTCTTTTTTCAACCTGACTATCTATGTAACTATGTCTGACACAGCAGATCTCTGAAACAGCATGATTCTGGAACAGTAACTCTCTGGAACAGTAGGTCTCTAGAACAGCAGGCCTCTGATACAGTGGGCCTCTGGAGCAGAAGGTATCTGAAACAGCAGATCTCTGGAAATGCATGTCTCTGGAACAGCAGATCTTTAGAACAGCAGATCTCTGGAAATGCATATCTTTGGAACAGCAGATGTCTGATACAGTAGACCTCTAGAACAGCAAATGTCTGTAAAGGCATGTCTCTGGAACAGCAGATCTCTGGAACAGCAGATCTCTGTAAAAGCATGTCTCTGGAACAGCAGATCTCTGGAAATGCATGTCTCTGCTACAGCAGATGTCTGACACAGCAGATCTTTGGAACAGCATGATTCTGGAACAGTGGAGTACAGTTCTTGCAGCCAGAGCTGTAAAGCAGCACCCCTCACTGTCTGAAGCAGCCCTACACACACTGAACCTCTGCACATCACAAGCAGCTCTAGCCATTCACATGCTCACCCCTCAGTATGGGTTCTCTCTTCCCTTCTACACTCCATCCGGTGGACGGCCTCCAGGCCCAGACATTGAGCCAGTAGGAGATCTCTTTAGAACTCAGTTACCTCCAAAATGGCTGTCCTGCCTCCCGTACTGGGGACATTTCCAAGTTCAACACGGAGCATAGATGCTGAAATGCAGTATTTGGAAATCCATAGGACTATTTACATGTTGAATTATAAAAGCAGAGGTGTTCTGTCAGATTAGCAAACCTGTGAGATCAGCAGGTTTGCCGCTGCTTTTAAAATTCAACATCTAAACAGTCCGCCGGATTTCTAAATACTGTATTTGATCCTATAAGCTCCGTTTACTGTTAAAAATAAGTGTGAAATGCAAAACTCCGGTGGCATAACTCCCAGTTGTCCCTGATTTGGAGGGACTGTCCCTGATTTGGAAAAATGTCCCTCTGTCCCTCTTTCCTCCTAATTTGTCCCTCATTTTGGTCTGATCTATATAGATGTATATAAAATGCACTTTTTATCTTTCAAATAGTGTTTCCCAGTGCTAAACCTTTCATCCAAATTATAAATTGCTGCATTTTTCAATTTTAAAAGCCAATATAAAGGAATAGTAGTGGTAAAAAAAGGCACTTGTGGATTTAATTAAACTTTTTTTTGTTATTTCTCCTTTAAGGGGGCGTGTCCTATGCCTATATACGTTTGCTAGTAGGTATCCTCATTCCCATCTCAAAATGTTGGGAGGTGTGCGGTGGGTGTAACAAGATGTCCACTTGCCGCCTTCTCAGTGTATCCTTACCATGGAGGAGTGTGCGGTGTAGCCAGATGGTGGCAACAGAACGCCACTTCCGATGGGTCGTCTAATCTGACAGAAAACTGGTAAGTTAAAGGAGCCAGAGTCCAGGCTACATTAAATACAGTCGTATTTGAGAGAAATTATATAGCCCACTATGAATGTGTTAAAAGACACGTCTTCTGCAATTACAAACAAAAAAATAAAAAGAGTTTACAGATCGCCAGATTAGTGATGAAAGGACGTATGGTAGACTTGTAAGCTGAGGGTTAAGGCCCCTTTATACGCGAGTCCTGCCCCTGGGACTGGTAGGTGGTTAGGTCACCTTTACACGTATATATTTACACCTGTAGGTAAAAAGGAAATAATGACCTGAAACCAGCAACATATGAGGCAACAGAGATTTGGTAAAATACCCCTCTGGAATAGGCCCCAGCATTCCTTTTGGAAGAGAATCTGATCCTAAAAACCTTTTTGTGAAACATTGGAAGGCTGGGGGATACCCCGAGTTTGCTGTAAGTGTTGACAAAGATTTATAGAAAGAGGCAAAAGAAAATGTAGGAACTGATTTGAACTACTTTATATGTTTTTATAAATAAAGGATCTAAAAACGCTGTGGACAATTGTTGAGTTGTAACCGTATCAAAGTGTTCTGTGGAAGTGGGCCTCGGGCCGGGAGTACATGAATAGCCAAGATGGTGAAGTTCCTCCATAGTCAAGGCATGTGATACCCCATTACATTCCTGTTTCACGAAGGAAGGTGCCCTGGGCCAGCATGCCTGTTGCTGGTGGCCAACCAGGGACCTGCTTACAGACTTGTGGGTAACATGCAGTGGCCGAAAAACACACAGAGTGCGAGTTCGGCAACCCCTTTTAAGTACACAATGGGGTTTATTTACTAAAGCTGGAAAGTTCAAAATCAGCCTCACTTCTGCATAGAAACCAATGAGCTTCTAACTCCAGCTTGTTCAATTAAGCGTTGGTAATAAAACCTGGAAGCTCATTGGTTTCTATGCAGAAGTGAACCTGATTTTGCACTTTCCAGCTTTAGTAAATAAACCCCATTATGTACTTAAAAGTGGAATATGCCTGTACAGGAATGTAGAAAAGTTTAACAACAACTTTTGACCAACAAGATGCAGAATGGAAGATGCAGACATTATCTGTCACGAGGTGTAGAGTGCAGCCTGGCCTGTCCAAACCCAAATGGGAAGCCTTCCTAGAAGGTAGAGGAAGTCCCAATACTGTGCCTACTACTCCTGAAACTTTTTCTATCTCTACTACTGTTCCTGACAGATCCTTTCCCTATCTTAACCACTCGCAAAAAGTGTTGCAAACAGGGGAAGCGGAGTTTCTGAGCCTGTCACATGGGGTGCTAGCATCCAATTGGATAGCTGTTCCCCTGTAACCAAGGAAAACCATGGAGGAACCAAGTTCCCCTCAACTTCCTCCCCCACCTGCATTGCCCCTGCTGTTGAGCACCACCTGCAGTGGAGAATACAGACTGCACCTGCCTACAGTCTGATCAATATTCCTATCACACACATTCCCAGTATGTATGGCTCAAAAAATGGTGGGTGCTGCAGCGATTACCAGTTGGGTATCACATGCCTGATGAAGGGGTCCTGCGCGGCTCCGAAACGTTGCACCTTCCTTTGTGATGTGATCTTTTTCATGAAAACTTTTTGGACGAAAATTGCCGATCCATGGTGTGCTGGCGAATATGTACGCTTGCACCTGCACCTACAGACTGGTGCAAAAACATCTGAAAAATAAAAGTGCTGAAAGATGCACAATATTCCTTGTAAGCACATAAAGGCTTAATATGAGATATTTTCTTGCTGACAAAACATGTATCATCCTGTTGACTGACAGAATACAATGGGTTAAACCAATCCATAATTTCTAGGTCAGCATGGGGCATTCCAGTTCGCTGCCGGGGTGCCCATCAGAACACATTGCCTGGATGCACTGAAAGCTTGAGCAGGTGTCAAAGCACCTGCTATATCCATGTTTACATCAATGAAATTGATCGTCTTCGGTCAACACCTGTATAAAATGATTTGCAATCAATGTAGCCTGGGCTGACCTCTTAGTTTTTCTCCTGCCTGGGGCCACAGCAGTCCCAGGACTGGAGAAATTGAGTCTGCCAGTTGCAAAAAGCTGAGCGTGTTATTGCTTAAATCTCACACCTGAGACAGGCGCAACTTCTACTTAGACGTCCTGGTGAGACTCACAGCTGGCCACTTCATTTAGCAAGGAATGTTAAAACTGCTAAATTATCTATTTTTTCTGAAACACCATAAATCATTTATTTTACATCAGGTTATTTTCAAGTCAGAGTATTGGCATTTCTAATTTCATGCTTTTCGAGAATGCTATAAATAATACATGGAATCAATAACCGCACTGTTAGCGCAAGACTGAAGGATAATTAACATTTGATATCCCCAAACTATTTGGTGACACAGATCTTAGATTGCCGCAGTGATTCACGTGACAAATATGCAGATTTTGTGGAATGCAATGACCCGCTTATACATTAAGAGAACATTCCCTGTATAATATTAGGTTAATTGTCCTTCGTATTTATTCAACACATCAGAATTTTGGGGTCTTCCTATGTTCTTTTAGATCAGGGATATGTAATTAGCGGACCTCCAGCTGTTGCAAAACTACAAGTCCCATCATGCCTCTGCCTCTGGGCAGGGCCGTCTTTAATATTGATTGGACCCTGGGCAAAAATTTTCTTGGGGGGCCCCCCCATGCAATTTTGCTCTCCACCTGCTCTGAGACATACAATAAATAGCAGCTAGACTTAAAATCAGTTTACTGTATCAGATCAGGCAGCAATTGCGAGTGGTTACAGCACATCATTACTGCTTAATGACTGGTTGCTAGAGGTTACAGCACACATTACGACTCACTGATTAGTTGTTAGAGGTTACAGCAAATGGTTTCTGCTTGTTAATTGGTTGCTAGAGATTACTGTTAAGTAATACTGCTCACTGATTGGTTTCTAGAGGTTACAGCACATCATCTCCTCACTGCAGGGGAGCATGATATACATATGAATGCCACCTTTATTTACATATCAATGCTGCCAGCCGCATCTATTTACTTAGTAATGCTGACAATATTTACATATGAATGCCAGTTATTTACATGTAAACACAGGGTCTGCAGGTAAATCATCTGTAGACAACAATAGGGCAGAGCTGGGCAGCATTAGTACCATCACTTCACAATGAGATATCAGGACACAGTACAGGACTAAAACTTCAAGGGACAAGGGAATTTACACTGGGATAGTTGGCAAGTATGATGCAGCTGCTTTGGGCCCCACAACAATGACAGGGCCCAGGGCAGCTGCCCCTTTTGCCCTGCCTTAAAGACGGCCCTGCCTCTGGGTGTCATGCTTGTGGCTGTCAGAGTCTTGCATCATGGGACTTGTAGTTCTGCAACAGCTGGAGGTCCACTAATTGCATATCCCTGTTTTAGACCCTTTTAGCAGTGTCAGTGGTGCGACATAACATGACTACAGAGGAGGCAGGTACCACCGATGAGAGCTTAACCCCTTTCTACCCAGCCCTAGTGTCCCTTTATGTGGGTCTTTACGCTCAGAAAGTGGACATCTCGATCGTGTGACCACTATTATTGGCTCTCGCAGTGATCTCATGATCATGAGCCCGTCCCGCCAGCTCCCAATCATGACTAGAAACTGAGAGCTTTTTATGGCAGCTTGGTCACGTTGCTGGGAGCGCACAATGAGCGCACTCTCAGCATAGAAGCCTCAGCCATCCATGAACACATACACTATATTGTTAAAAGTATTGGGACACCCGCCTTTACACACACATGAACTTTATGGCAATTCATGTGTTATGGCATCCCAGTCTTGGTCTGTAGGGTTCAATATTGAGTTGCTACACAGCGATAACAGCTTCAACTCTTCTAGGAAGGCTGTCCACAAGGTTTAGGAGCGTGTCTATGGGAATGTTTGACCATTCTTCCAGAAGCGCATTTGTAATGTCAGGCACTGATGTTGGACCAGAAGACCTGACTCGCAGTCTCCGCTCTAATTCGTCCTAAAGGTGTTCTATTGGGCTGAGATCAGGACTCTGTGCAAGCCAGTCAAGTTCCTTCACCCAAAATGCACTCAATCATTAATAGTCCTTGCTTTGTGCACTGGTGCGCAGTAATGTTGGAACAGGAAGGGCCATCCCCTATTGTTCCTATAAAGTTTGGGAGCATGAAATTGTTCAAAATGTCCTGGTTTGCTGATGCCTTAAGATTTCCCTTCACTGGAACTAAGGGGCCAAGCCCAACCCCTGAAAAACAACCCCACACCATAATCCCCCCTCCACCAAATAATTTAGACCAGTGTACAAAGCAAGGTCCATAAAGATATGGAGTTTGGGGTGGAGGAACTTGACTGGATTGCACAGATTCCTATACTCAACCTCATAGAACACCTTTGGGATGAATTAGAGCGGAGACTGCGAGCCAGGTCTTCTTGTCCAACTTCAGTGCCTGACATTACAAATTTGCTTCTGGAAGAATGATCAAACATTCCCATAGACACACTTCTAAACCTTGTGGACGGCCTTCCCATAAGAGTTGAAGCTGTTATAGCTGCAAAGGGTGGGCCAACTCAATATTGAACCCTTTGGACTAAGACTGGGATGCCATTAAAGTTCATGTGCGTGTAAAGGCAGGTGGCCCAATACTTTTGACAATATAGTGTATGTGTGACATGTGGGAGTTAAAGCCCATCCTCTTTGCCACCACATATTACTCCTCGAAAAATTTAAGGTGTGATGTTCTGTTTCTAATGCCACTTTATGCATTGACATATCTTTATAGACCCAGTCTGTCCAGACCATATGGCCACCTGCTGACTTGACACCATCCACAGGCAGCATAACTCTTCAATAAGATGCAGAAGTTGAATCTAATGCAGTTTTATATCAAACAAGTGCAGTACAGAGGATGTTTTTCCTGCTGTTTGAAGTGAAAGAAGAGGCTGATTTTCCTAAGCCCCGTCTCTGCAAAGAACTAACACTAACTAAGGGAACTTGGAATAAACTGGGAGGGCCAAACTAGGAATGAACTAATTAGGACTAAACAGGAGGGGAGGAGCAGGGGGATGCACCAAATTACATCTGTAAACAAGTTGTAGTTGTCCTAAACAACCACTAGGGGAGATATATATACCTAATCAGCTGATCGTTCAAGCTCAAGATCGGTCGCTGCTGCTCCTACCCCCCTGCTAGCGGTCTTGTGAATGGACTGTTCCTGATGTCATCACGCCCATAGACCTGCTATGGACATAAGGAGGGCAGAAGCAGTCCACTGCTGGACATGGAGGAATGCTTTTTTGCCAAAGGATCAGGTAACTATAGCTTGGACAAAACAAGCAGTTAAACCATGCAGTGCAGGCACTGCCCCGCTGCATGGGAAAATAAAAATTTTGTCAGAATTTTGTTCTTCATTAAGGCTCCATTCACACCATACAGGGATGGTGGAATGTGTGCTCGCTCCCATGCATTGCGTGTAGGGAAGCCTATTCGTTTTAATAAGCTGCCCAACAAGCAAGAAACACACAAAAGAAGTCCTTGACTCTTTTGCAAAATCTCGCCGCACCAAAATGCATGGAGTTGCAGCACCATGAATTTTGGCATGCGCAAACATATGCACTTTAGCAGGTGCATGGGGTCACCGTTAAGAATTAACGGCACAGTCACACGCCCCGCTAAAGGGTATTTCGTTTTTGTCTATTTCGGGAAATTACAACATTTTTGTGCGTATTCCTCACATATACAAGTGTTAATGTAGCCTAATATACTACTAGATCATTGGCGGAATTACCAGAGTCACAAAAGTTGCATATGCAACCGTTCCCTGGTGTTCCGCCACAGCGGAAAGAGGAGGGGCTTCTGACCCAGGCCGGTATCGGCTTCAGTACACAAGCAGAGCGACTCACGTGTGTGGTGTGTGCTGAATCTGGTGCCTGCCCGGGTAAGGGGCTCAGAGATATACTGGAGGTTGGAGATGCACATCAAGTAGGTTCAGAGCAGAAATATATTAGGGGTGTGGGGTGTGCAAACATCATTAGCTGCGATGTGCAGTGAGGGGGGGATACAGAGGATGCTGGGGGGTGCAGAGGTGTGTGTGCGTGAGGGGGGAGTTACGGAGGTGTGGGGGGTGCAGAGATGTGCAGCAGAGCACATAGATGTGCTGGGGGGTGTTGAGGCGTGCTGGGGAACACAGAGAATGCTGGGAGGTGCAGATGTGTGTTTGTGGGGGGCGTGCAGAGATGTCCTGGGGGTTAAAAATGTTTGCTAGGCCTATGGAGGCATACTGGTGAATAAAGAGCATTCTAGGAGGTGCGGGGTGCAGAAGTGTGCTAGGGGGGTATAGAGGATACTGGGGGGTGCAGAGGTGTGGGTGTGAGGCGGGTGGGTTACGGAGGTGTTCAGGGTGCAGAGATGTGCGACAGAGTACATAAATGGGCTGTGAAGTGTTGAGGTGTGCTGGGGAATACAGAGGATGCTGGGAGGTGCAGATATGTGTGTGTGTGTGTGTGGGGGGGGGGGGGGGGGGTGGGGGGTTGGAGGTGTGCTGGGGGTTTCAAAGGCCTGCTTGGCATATGGAGGCATACTGGGGTATAAAGAGTATTTTAGGAGGTGCAGAGGTGTGTTGGGGGGTGCAAAAGTGTGCTGAGGGAGGTTTACTAGGGGTACAGGGGTTGTTTGGGAGGTACAGAGGTGTGCAGGGGGTGTGGAAGTGTGCTGAGGGGTACAAAGGCTTGCTTGGCATATGGAGCCATACTGGGGGGGATAAAGAGGATTCTAGGAGGTTCAGAAGTGTGTGGGGGGTGCAGAAGTGTGCTGGGGGGTACGGAGGTGTACTAGGGGGTTGTTTGGGAGGTACAGAGGTGTGCAGGGGGTATGGAAGTGTGCTCAAGAGTACAAAGGCTGGCTTGGCATTTGGAGGTATACTCGGGGGGATAAAGAGAATTCTAAGAAGTGCAGAGGTGTGCTGGGGGGGGGGGGGGTTGGATATGTACTAGGGGTACAGGGGTTATTTAGGAGGCACAGAGATGTGCAGCTGGTATGGAATCGTGCTGTGGGGTACAAGGCTGAGCTTGGCATATGGAGGCATACTAGGGGATAAAGAGGATTTTAGGAGGTGCAGAGGTGTGTGGAGGGGGGGTGCAGAGGGTGCTGGGAGACACAGAGGTGTGCTGGGGGGTATGGAGGTATACCATGGGTACAGGAGTTATTTGGGAGGTACAGAGATGTGCAGGGGGTATGGAGGTGCGCTAAGGGGTACAGAGGCATTCCGAGGGGGGGTGGAGATGTGTAAAAGGGGTATGGCATTAGTTCATGTAAAACGACGCCCATTTTAAATACCCCATCCCTAATTAAGATATGCTCTCTGCCGACAATGGCAGGCTGAACACAGAAAAAAAACAGGTGTCCCTGAATTTTTTTTGGAAGGTTGGCAAACTTGGAAGGGACCCCGCTGCAGAACACATGAAAGGGTCCTGCTTCAGGACCGTAATAAAGGACCCTGTATGGGAGTAAAGGGCCTGGGACCTGTGGGAAAGGCCCTGGGACCAGTGGCAAGGCAGGGCCTCGGGATGCAATCAGGAGGACCCATAGTGGTTTCTTGCACCGAGACCCTGAAGGTTCTAGTTCTAGGTTCTGTTAATAATAAGTATTGTTATTATACAGGATTTACTGTATATAGCACAGTTAGCGCAGCGCTTTACAACATCTGTACTAGATGTTCCTTTTATTTCGTTGGCCCCTGTTATAGTATAAGCTGTGAATAACACTCATCAAGTTCAAACCTTTGTTGTTATTTAGAATGCGTTTTTATCATACAAATAAGGTAGACTGCTCTAGCAGTAGAAGTTTCCTTTTCTACTTTGTATATTAATTGTCAGTGATGGAAATATATCCATACAGTGTACTGTATACCAGTCCACACACTGATATTTTATACTATCAATTGTCAAATTTTTTAAATAATAAGAAAAAAAAAAATCACAGCATCCCTTATCCTACAGAGACATCTAGTGTTCACCAGATCTTGAGTAAAACTCAGATTACTACACTTCATGCATAAAAAATACTTCTGTTTGTCCGTGGGCAAGAAATTCTGCTTAGGGCCAGGGAAAGAAAACACGGCACATGGTTTACATTTTTTAGGATCGCACCTGGCTGGCAAAGTCCCGGGCTGTGGAATAAAAATATCTCCTGTACTACATAGCTCCCTCGTTCAAACCAAATCCTCCTATCCATTTTTCTTCCTGATAGTCCCCATTTTCGGTCTGATGAATTTACCTGTATTAAAAAAAAAAAAAAAAAAAGATTTTAGTATCAAAAGTGTATTACTCTGCTAAATATTTCAGAACACCTCTAAATTACTGCTGTTAGTATTTTAAAATAATAGCAAATAATAAAATTGGGGCGTGCTGTAACGCCCCGGTCACATTATTACGTAGCGGGCAGTGAGCAGTCTTGCTACGCTATTTTACATGAGCTTCTGTGTGTTGTTTAGGGCAGCACATTCACTTGAAAGGGCTGCCTAATGTACGTTTGTCACCAGAAAAGAAGCTCTTTTTCTGGCGACAAGCTTAACGCGATCTTTTAAAGTGGTTGTAAACCCTTACAAACCATTTTGACCTACAGCTAAGCCTAGATTAAGGCTTACCTGTAGGTCCAAGAAATATTTCCTAAACCTACACGGTTTAGGAGATATTTGCCAAAAGACAGGCACCGCTGTCTACGGCGTATGCGCCATAGACATCGGTGCGCAGGCGCGCCGAGTGCGCCGCTGTTAACGGCGATATGCCACGAGTGACGGCTCCTGTGTGCCTGCGCGGGAGTGACGTCATCGCGGCTCTGTTGAATGACAGCGCCGGAGCAGCGAGACCCACCAAGAAGATGGAGGCTCCGGACTACAGGGGACAGCGGTGACTTCGCTGGCTCCTGTGTCAGGTAAGTGACACATAATGGACTACTATGCGATGCATAGTAGTCCATTATGCTTTACCTTTGCAGGGAATCAAAGAGGAAGTAAACTCATCAGGGTTTACTTCCTCTTTAATCACCATTTGCCGTGGTCGCCGCGCGTTCCTGTCGTTGCGACAATCGCTGCAGATTCTTATCACGTTTGGGGTGCCACTGAAGGATAATGTGAGCAGCGTGTTTTGCTGCAATTGCCACGCGATTTGGGATCACAGGCAGAATCGCAGTGATTTTGCCTTCAATCCCAAATCGCGAGATGTAAACGGGGGGCCTTAGTAATTAACCGCTTCGGCCCCCGGAAAGTTTTACCTCCTTCCTGACCAGAGCACTTTTCGATTCCGCACTGCGTAGCTTTAAGTGATAATTGCGCAGTCGTGCGATGTTAGACCAAAACAAAATTGACGTCTTTTTTTCCCCACAACTAGAGCGTTCTTTTGGTGGTATTTGATCACCTCTGTGGTTTTTATCTTTTGTGCTATAAACAAAAGAAAAGCAACAATTTTGAAAAAAAAGCAACATTTTTTACTTTTTAATATAATAAATATCCTCCAAAAATATATATTAAAAAAAAACTATTTTTTTCCTCAGTTTAGGCCGATATGTATTCTACATATTTTTGGTTAAAAAAAAAAAAATTGCCATAAGCGTATATACTGATTGGTTTGCGCAAAAGTTCTAGCGTCTACAAAATAGGGGATAGATTTATGGCATTTTTATTATAAATTTTTTCTTATTAGTAATGGCGGCGATCTGCGAATTTTATTGTGACTGCGACAGTATGGCGGACACATCGGACACTTTTGACACTACTTTGGGACCATTCACATTTATACAGCGATCAGCGCTATAAAAATGCACTGATTACCGTGTAAATGTCATTGGCAAGGAAGGGGTTAAACACTAGAGGGTGCTCAAGGGGTTAAATGTGTCCTAGGGAGTGATTTTAACTGTGGGGGGATGGGATACCACTGACATGACAGCAATCACTGCTCCCGATGACATGGAGCAGTAGATCTCTGTCATGTCACAAGGCAGAACAGGGAAATGCCTTGTTTGCATAGGCATCTCCCCATTCTGTGGCTCTGTGACAGGATCACGGGCCCCCCGTGGACATCAAGTCCGTGGGACCCGCGGGCACGGTCACGCTGTACGCAGTGGGCGTTCCCTGCTAGCCCCGCCAATTAAAGGGGACGTTCAGGTAGGCTCATTTGCCCACCGCTGCCATTGTGCCGATGGATATCGGTGTGCACAGCAGTCGCCAAGTGGTTAAAGAATTCCTGGTATGGATATTTTTACATAAGTACATTGGTTCCAGCTTAGGGCAATGTAACTATACATATATCACATCTGTGGGATCCCCTTGGAAGCTGGAAATTACTGAAGCAGACGCCTCTACTCCAGTGATCGCCACTTGTTTCTGGGTCCAAAGCTGAGTGGTTACCGTGCTGCATTGTGAACACAGGAGATAGATTACTCGGCACGGGCACCATTAAGAGACTGCTTCGCATTTTCTCAATGAATGCAAACCCTTCTCTGATTGGACAAGATGAAGCTTGTGATATCACCGCCCCACATATCCACCTCATCCAATCAGAGAAAGCTTTACATTCATTAAGAAAATGCAAAACAATCTCTGAATGGTGCCCATCCTGAGGAGTCGGGACCGCCTGTGTTCACAATGCAGCAGGGCAGCTGCTCAGCACGGGTCCCAGAAGCTAGTAGAGATCACTGGAGTAACAGCAATTCAGGCTTCTAGAGCAGGGGTAGACTACCTGGGGCCCTCCAGCTGTTGCAGAACTACAAGTCCCATCATGCCTCTGGGAGTAATTGTAACTGCCAGCCCTGCAATGTCTCATGTGAAATGTAGTTCCACAACAGCTGGAGGGCCCCAGGTTGCCTACCCCTGTTCCAGAGGGATCCCACAAGTATGGTATGTATATTTTATATATATATATATATATATATATATATATATATATATATACATATGTAGCGCCGGCTCCTGAAGAGCACACGCTATGTGTTTTTTTTTCTATTTAGAGTTCCTAAAGCCATAGTTGGGTTTTAGGGTTAATTATACCAAATTATGGTTTCAGTACCAGTCTAGCTGGATTGCACTGGGTTCTGCTTGGCCACAGGTGTCGCTGTCACCACTGGCAAGTTTGAGAACGCAGTCTAGCTGGGCGTATTGAGTGCCATTCTTTCTCGGAACCAGCCCAGTGGGAGTGTCATCTTGCTGTGCATTTTGGGAGAGGGTACTTAAAGTTGGGTAACCCGTAAAAAAATAAAAATGTAAAAGTCAGCAGCTACAAATACTGCAGCTGCTGACTTTTAATAATCGGACACTTACCTGTCCCAGGGTCCAGCGATGTGGGGGAACGAAGCCCCCCCTCTTTCCCCGCTCCACTCGCTGCGCCGGCATTCTTACTGTGGGCGGGGCCGCGTGCCGTGATATGCCGCACAGTCATCTGGGACACGTGACAGGTCCCAGATGACTGTGCAGCGCCGAGGGGAAGTGATGTCAGTGTCCAGGCACTGAAGGAGGCAGACTACGAGGGACCCCCTAGCAACAGGCATTTAGAGGTGAGTAAAAAAAAAAAATTCCAATTATTTTTTTATTTTTATGAATTTTAAGCTATTTATTTTTTTGGTTTAAACACCACTTTAAGGTACTGACATCACGTGCTTCTGGGTTCCGGTCCAGAATATTTTTCTGTCTGCTTGGTTCTGGTCCTCCTGACCATCCCCCATGGCCCTCATGGCTTGTGGTGCGGATCCATCCAATTCCGAGTCTCGGGGCTGGCTAGCCCGAGGCAAAGTAACTGGGAGGAGGATTTAAAAGTGGTCCGGTGCCGTCTCATCTGTGGAGAGGCCCAGCAACTGGAGAAGCAACCAGGGGAGGACTCTTCCGGAGAAGGTCACGCATGAGGCTGGCTTCTCAGAAAGAGCCTGGAGGCTCAGTTGAAGGACACTAAGTGAATCTACACTCGTATGGTATCGCCGGATCGGCTGCGAGATACCGGTACCGTATGAGGGCTCTCTAAATTTATCTACGTCCCTCAGTTACATCCAAGTCTGTGGCAGAGACTTTGCTTTATTTAAACACTCTATCGGCTGCTAGGCCTAGTGAGAGGAGGTCTATCCGGTAGCTGTGAGAATCCAGTTGTGAGCGGCAATTCTCTGGATTTCTATAGTGAAACTTCCTGTTTTTGCAGTTCCAAAAGTACCTGAACTTCCTACCCAACCCTCTACCCTTCATTGAGAGACTGTTCTGTCTACTTATTTTCAAATAAATATCCTAAAAAGAGCATCCAGTGTCAGTTTCTGAAATTCTTTGGGCCATCTACCATGGGAAACCCCTAGACGCACACGAGGTCAAGAAGGTAGCGGTAAGCCCAATAAAACCAGCAGCTCCTTCGGGGGTCAGTGCTTACACATACATACATACAGTGTCTTGCAAAAGTATTTACTCCCTTGGCTTTTTACCTATTTTGTTACATTACAGCCTTTAGTTCAATGTTTTTTTTTATTTGAATTATATATGATGGATCAGAACACAATAGTGTCTAAGTTGGTGAAGAAAAATTAGAAAAATATATACATAAAAGTATTTTTCAGAACTAAAAAACTGATAATTGGCATGTGCGTATGTATTCACCCCCTTTGTTATGAAGCCCATAAAAAGCTCTGGTGCAACCAATTACCTTCAGAAGACACATAATTAGTGAAATGATGTCCACCTGTGTGCAATCTAAGTGTCACATGATCTGTCATTACATATACACACCTTTTCGAAAGGCCCCAGAGGCTGCAACACCTAAGCAAGAGACACCACTAACCAAACACTGCCATGAAGACCAAGGACCTCTCCAAACAAATAAGGGACAATGTTGTTGAGAAGTACAAGTCAAGGTTGGGTTATAAAAAAAATATCCAAATCTTTGATGATCCCTAGGAGCACCATCAAATCTATCATAACCAAATGGAAAGAACATGGCACAACAGCAAACCTGCCAAGAGACGGCCGCACACCAAAACTCACAGGTAATCCTTGAGGAGCTGCAGAGTTCCACAGCAGAGACTGGAGTATCTGTACATAGGACAACAATAAGCCGTACGCTCCATAGAGTTGGGCTTTATGGCAGAGTGGCCAGAAGAAAGCCATTACTTTCAGCAAAAAACAAAATGGCACGTTCTGAGTTTGCGAAAAAGGCATGTGGGAGACTCCCAAAATGTATGGAGGAAGGTGCTCTGGTCTGATGACATTAAAATTGAACTTTTTGGCCATCAAAGAAAATGGGGCAAACCCAACACATCACATCACATCACCCAAAGATCACCATCCCCACTGTGAAACATGGTGGTGGCAGCAGTCGGGACTGGGAAACTGGTCAGAGTGGAGGGAAAGATGGATGGTGCTAAATACAGGGATATTCTTGAGTAAAACCTGTCCCACTCTGTGTGTGATTTGAGGCTAGGATGGAGGTTCACCTTTCAGGAGGACAATGACCCCAAACACACTGCTAAAGCAACACTTGAGGGGTTTAATGGGAAACATGTAAATGTGTTGGAATGGCCTAGTCAAAGCCCAGACCTCAATCCAATAGAAAATCTGTGGTCAGACTTAAAGATTGCTTTTCACAAGAGCAAACCATCCAACTTGAAGGAGCTGGAGCAGTTTTGCCAGGAGGAATGGGCAAAAATCCCAGGGGTAAGATGTGGCAAGCTCATAGAGACTTATCCAAAGCCACTTGGAGCTGTGAAAGGTGGCTCTACAAAGTATTGACTTTAGGGGGGTGAATAGTTGTGCACATTGACATTTTCTATTATTTTGTCCTATTTGTTGTTTGCTTCACAATAAAAATAAAAAAAAAACACATCTTAAACGTTGTGGGCATGTTCTGTAAATTAAATGATGCATATCCTCAAACAATCCATGTTAGTTCCAGGTTGTGAGGCAACAAAACACGAAAAATGCCAAAGGGGGGTGAATATTTTTGCAACGCACTAATATATATATACACACACACACACACACACACACAAATACACACACACACACACACACACACACACACACACACACACACACACACACACACACACACACACACACACACACACACACACACACACACACACACACACTATATTACCAAAAGTATTGGGACACCTGCCTTTACACACACATGAACTTTAATGGCCTCCCAGTCTTGGTCCGTAGGGTTCAATATTAAGTTTGGCCTGCCCTTCGCAATTATAACAGCTTCAACTCTTCTGGGAAGGCTGTCCACAAGATTTAGGAGTGTGTCTATGGGAATGTTTGACCATTCTTCCAGACTTCCAGAAGAGCATTTGTGAGGCCAGGCACTGATATTGGACAAGAAGGCCTGGCTCGCAGTCTCCGCACTAATTCAACCCAAAGGTGTTCTATCGGGTTGAGGTCAGGACTCTGTGCAGGCCGCGGACTTGATTGCCACAGGGATACCCACAATTGTGCGAGGCCCCACTCCTCTCTCCTACTGGCCCGGCGACAGGGAGAGGAGGAGGGAGCCCAGCGGTGATGTTACGGGCCTCCCGGAAGTTGAAGACAGGTATCCTGTCACCCCTCCCCCCGAAAGGTGCCAATGGTGGCCCCAGAAGGGGAGAGGAGACAAATGAGCAGAATTTCCACTTTTTTGTGGAACTCCGCTTTAACCCCCTCAATACAGAGCACTTACACCCCCTTCCTGCTAAGGCCATTGTTCAACTTTCAGCACTTTCAGCACTGATGGGCACTGACGGGCATTGATGGGCAGCAGTGATGAGCATTGATGGGCATTTATGGGCAGCACTGATAGCCAGCACTGACTGGCATCATTAATGGCCACAGATTGCTGGCACTTGTGGGCACTGATTGCTGACAACTGTGGGCACTGGTTGGCACTGATTGCTGGCAGTGGTGTGTAATTATTGCTGCCACTGGTGGGCACTAATTGTAATCAGGGCACTGATGATCAGTGCCCTGATTACATACCTAGCTGTGGCCTGTGAGGAGATGCCGCTGATCGTGTCTACTCACACTATGTCAGTGTGAGGTGAGGAGCGCCGATTACCGGCATCTCCATGTTTAAATGTGACCGGCTGTGATTGGACACAGCCGATCACACGGCTAAAGAGCCACGGCCACGGCTCCTTACACAGATCGGGGTCACTCCGTGTCCTAGCAACACAGCGGGCCACGATCGCCATGCTGTGTGCTCCTGGGGGCACGAGAGGCCGTCATATGATGTCCACCCAGAACAAGAGCTGCACAGCCCAGCCATCATTTGACGGTGGGCGGGCGGCAAGTGGTTAAAGGCTTTCTTTTTGTTGTTGTTGTTGTTAAATAACAAACATGTCATAATTACCTGCTCTGTGCAATGATTTTGCACAGAGCAGCCCCCGATCCTCTACTTCTTTTGTCTCTTGCCAGTGCGTTTTGGCCCTTCCACCTGCCGAGTTCCCCCAGAGCAGGCAGCTTGCAATGGGGCACCCAAGCTGCTTCTTTCACAGGCTGCGGCTTTGCGTGTTCATTCACACACAGAGCCGTGGCTCGGCCCCCGCCCCCCCCTCCTCATTTGCTTACTGGCTGTGATTGAGCCTCTGCTGTCTCAGCCAATGAGGAAGGTGAGTCCCCGGAGAGCTGAGGCTCTTGTGCACATCGCTGGAGAAAGATCAGGCTCAGGTAAGTATTAAGAGGGCTGCACAGAGAAGGTTTCTTATCTTTATGCACAGAATGCATGAAGGTAAAAAACCTTGAGCCTTTAGTACCACTTTAACAAGGCAAAGGGGGGAGGCACCCCCCATCCCACGGACAGTGCAGATTAACTTTAGGATTCCAGATAAAGTATAGGTAGTGTCTATAAAGTGTCCAGATAAAGTCTTTGTAGTGTCCATAAAGTGTCCAGATAAAATCTAAGTAGTGTCCATAAAGTGTCCAGATTAAGTCTAGGTAGTGTCCATTAGGGATGAGCTTAGAGTTCAAGTCGAACTTAAGTCTAGGTAGTGTCCAGATAAAGTCTAGGTAGTGTCCATAAAGTGTCCAGATTAAGTCTAGGTAGTGTCCATAAAGTGTCCAGATAAAGTCTAGGTAGTGTCCATAAAGTGTCCAGATTAAGTCTAGGTAGTGTCCATAAAGTGTCCAGATAAAGTCTAGGTAGTGTCCATAAAGTGTCCAGATAAAGTCTAGGTAGTGTCCATAAAGTGTCCAGATAAAGTATAGGTAGTGTCCATAAAGTGTCCAGATAAAGCATAGGTAGTATACATAAAGTGTTCAGATAAAGTTTATGTAGTGTCCATAAAGTGTTCAGATAAAATCTTATTAGTGTCCATAAAGTGTCCAGATAAAATCTTATTAGTGTCCATAAAGTGTCCAGATAAAGTCTAGGTAGTGTCCATAAAGTGTCCAGATAAAATCTAAGTAGTGTCCATAAAGTTTCCAGATAAAGTCTAGGTAGTGTCCATAAAGTGTCCAGATTAAGTCTAGGTAGTGTCCATAAAGTGTCCAGATAAAGTCTAGGTAGTGTCCATAAAGTGTCCAGATTAAGTCTAGGTAGTGTCCATAAAGTGTCCAGATAAAGTCTAGGTAGTGTCCATAAAGTGTCCAGATAAAGTATAGGTAGTGTCCATAAAGTGTCCAGATGAAGCATAGGTAGTATACATAAAGTGTTCAGATAAAGTTTATGTAGTGTCCTTAAAGTGTTCAGATAAAATCTTATTAGTGTCCATAAAGTGTCCAGATAAAGTCTAGGTAGTGTCCATAAAGTGTCCAGATAAAATCTAAGTAGTGTCCTTAAAGTGTCCAGATAAAGTATAGGTAGTGTCCATAAAGTGTCCAGATAAAATCTAAGTAGTGTCCATAAAGTGTCCAGATAAAGTCTAGGTAGTGTCCATAAAGTATCCAGACAAAATCTAAGTAGTGTCCATAAAGTGTCCAGATAAAGTATAGGTAGTGTCCATAAAGTGTCCAGATGAAGCATAGTTAGTGTACATAAAGTGTTCAGATAAAGTTTATGTAGTGTCCATAAAGTGTCCAGATAAAATCTTAGTAGTGTCCATAAAGTGTCCAGATAAAATCTTAGTAGTGTACATAAAGTGTCCAGATAAAGTCTAGGTAGTGTCCAAAAAGTGTCCAGAATAAGTCTAGGTAGTGTCCATAAAGTGTCCATATTAAGTCTAGGTAGTGTCCATAAAGTGTCCATATTAAGTCTAGGTAGTGTCCATAAAGTGTCCAGATAAAGTCTAGGTAGTGTCCATAAAGTGTCCATATTAAGTCTAGGTAGTGTCCATAAAGTGTCCATATTAAGTCTAGGTAGTGTCCATAAAGTGTCCATATTAAGTCTAGGTAGTGTCCAAAAAGTGTCCAGAATAAGTCTAGGTAGTGTCCATAAAGTGTCCATATTAAGTCTAGGTAGTGTCCATAAAGTGTCCATATTAAGTCTAGGTAGTGTCCATAAAGTGTCCAGATAAAATCTAGGTAGTGTCCATTAGGGAAAGAGCTTGGAGTTCAAGTCGAACTCATGTTCAACTCGAACACTGCCTGTTCGCCGAACAGCGAACAATTTGGGGTGTTCGCGGCAAATTCGAAAAGCCGCGGAACACCCTGTACAAGTCTATGTAAGAAATCTAAAGTGCTAATTTGAAAGGCTTATATGCAAGTTATTAACATAAAAAATGTTTGGGGAGCAGGGTCCTGCCCCTGGGGACATGTATCAATGCAAAAAAAAGTTTAAAAAACAGCCATTTTTTCGGGAGCAGTGATTTTAATAATGCTTAAAGTGAAACAATAAAAGTGTAATATTCCTTTACCTGGGGGGTGTGTATAGTATGCCTGTGAAGGGGCGCATGTTTCCCGTGCTTAGAACTGTCCCTGCACAAAGTGTCATTTCTGCAGGAAAAAAGTCATTTAAAAGCACTCACGGCTATAATGAATTGTCGGCTCCCCGTAATACAGAGAACAGTCATTGATAAAAAAAAAAAAAAAAAGCGTGGTGTGGCCCCCAAATTCAATTACCAGGCCCTTCAGATCTGGTATGGATTTTAAGGGGAACTCCACGCCAAATTTAAAAAAAAATGGAGTGGAATTCCCCCCAAAAACTCATACCAGATCCTTTATCAGAGCACGCAACCTGGCAGGCCGCAGAAAAAGAGGGGGAGACGAGAGAGCGTCCCCCCCTCCTGAATCGTACCAGGCCACATGCCCTCAACATTGGGAGGATGCTTAGGGGGTCTGTGACCCCTCAAAGCACCATGTCCCCATGTTGATGAGTGTCAGGTCACCTTGAGGCGAGGTGACAGATGCACACCGTAGGGATCAGGAGTGCACCGCAAGGTTGTGGACCCTATGGCTGACTGCTGCGGACGGGAGACAGATCCCATTGGGGTTAGAGTGTAAGATTCCCTGGGGCGCGGAGTCTAAGAGCCAGCAGGTGTTCATCAGCTCACACCCACAGAAGGCAACAGGAGGATAGGGATAGTGAGGGACAAAGCCAAGGTCAGGGCCACAAGCAGACAGGAATAGTCAGGGACACGCCAAAAGATCAGGATCACAGGCAAACAGGGATAGTCAAGGACATGCCAAAGTCGGTAACGGAACAACAGAAGAGCACACGGCAGGTAACAGGAAGCTAACACACAAAGGTTGATCAGCAGGGTTGGCCTGCAGTGCACAGGTTAATATAGAGCTCCCTGATAGGAGCGAGGGTGGAGCCATGCCAGAGGATGGATTACAAAAGCAGACAGGTGACGGTCGGCTGGTCTCTAGATGAACACATGGAAACAGGTAAGCAGACAAACTATTGCATAACCATGACAATGAGGACAAGGGCCTCATCCCCACAACCCTGGCAGGGGGCTTATCAGAATCTGGAAGCCCCCTTTAACAAGGGGACTCCCAGATCCCGCCCCCCCCTGTTTGAAATGGTAAGGGTGGTACAAAAGTACCCCTACCATTTCACAAAGAAAGTGTAATTTTTTTTTTAAAAACACAGACATACCGTTGGGAAAAGTCCTTTCCTTTGTACCCCCTTACCATTTCAAACAGGGGGGCCAGGATCTGGGGGTCCCTTTGTTAAAAGGGGCTTCCAGATTTTGATAAGCCCCCCGCCCACAGACCCCCACAACCACCGGCCAGGTTTGTGGGGATGAGGCCTTTGTCCCCATCAACATGGGGACATGGTGCTTTGAGGGGTCACAGACCCCCAAAGCATCCTCCCAATGTTGAGGGCATGTGGCCTGGTACGGTTCATGAGGGGGGGCGCTCTCTCATCCCCCCTCTTTTCCTGCGGACTGCCAGGTTGCATGCTCGGATAAAGGGTCTGGTATGGATTTTTGGGGGGAACTCCACGCCATTTTTTTTTTAAATTTGGCATGGAGTTGAATGAATGAGTGAATGAAATGAATGAATGAAATACTTGTATAGCGCACAATGCGAACTGAATCATCTCTAGGCGCAGTGGAGTTCCCCTTAAAATCCATTTGGGGGGAACCCCACGTCATTTTTTTTTAATTTGACATGGGGTTCCCCTTAATATCCATACCAGACCTGAAGGGCCTGGTAATTAAATTTGGGGGAACCCCACGCTTTTTAAAAAAAAATTTTTATCAATGACTTTTAATGACTGTTCTCTGTATTATGGGGAGCCGACAATTCATTATAGCCGCGAGTGCTTTTAAATTACTTTTTTCCTGCAGAAATGACACTTTGTGCAGGGACAGTTCTAAGCACGGGAAACATGCGCCCCTTCACAGGCATACTATACACACCCCCCAGGTAAAGGAATATTACACTTTTATTGTTTCACTTTAAGCATTATTAAAATCACTGCTCCCCGAAAAAACGGCTATTATTAAAACTTTTTTGCATTGATACATGTCCCCAGGGGCAGGAGCCAGGACAATAACTTGCATATTAGCCTTTAAAATTAGCACTTTTGATTTTGAACATTCGAGTCACATGGACTTTAATAGGTTTCTAAAGTTCACACGAAGTTTAGGTCTGTTCGCAGGTTCTGGTGCGAACCGAACTGGGGGGTGTTCAGCTGATCCTTAGTGTCCATAAACTGTCCAGATAAAGTCTAGGTAGTGTCCATAAAGTGTCCAGATAAAGTCTAGGTAGTGTCCATAAAGTGTCCAGATTAAGTCTAGGCAGTGTCCATAAAGTGTCCAGATTAAGTCTAGGTAGTGTCCATAAAGTGTCCAGATAAAATCTAAGTAGTGTCCATAAAGTGTCCAGATAAAGTCTAAGCAGTGTCTATAAAGTGTCCAGATAAAGCATAGGTAGTGTCCATAAAGTGTCCAGATAAAGTCTATGTAGTGTCCATAAAGTGTCCAGATAAAATCTAAGTAGTGTCCATAAAGTGTCCAGATAAAGTCTAGGTAGTGTACATAAAGTGTCCAGATAAAGTATAGGTAGTGTCCATAAAGTGTCCAGATTAAGTCTAGGTAGTGTCCATAAAGTGCCCAGATAAAGTCTAGGTAGTGTCCATAAAGTGTCCAGATTAATTCTAGGTAGTGTCCATAAAGTGTCCAGATTAAGTCTAGGTAGTGTCCATAAAGTGTCCAGATAAAATCTAAGTAGTGTCCATAAAGTGTCCAGATAAAGTCTAGGTAGTATCCATAAAGTGTTCAGATAAAGTCTAGGTAGTGTCCATAAAGTGTCCATATTAAGTCTAGGTAGTGTCCATAAAGTGTCCATATTAAGTCTAGGTAGTGTCCATAAAGTGTCCATATTAAGTCTAGGTAGTGTCCATAAGTGGGTAGTGTCCATAAAGTGTTCAGATAAAGTATAGGTAGTGTCCATAAAGTGTCCAGATTAAGTCTAGGTAGTGTCCATAAAGTGCCCAGATTAAGTCTAGGTAGTGTCCATAAGTGGGTAGTGTCCATAAAGTGCCCAGATTAAGTCTAGGTAGTGTCCATAAATCAACACTATGGTGATAACTAATGCAAATCTGAAATGGAGATCCTTGGGAGCCATCAGCCTCTTCTCCATGTGTGGCGCTATAAAATTTTGGGACAGTAAGGTCACAGGTCGCCCTATAGCTCAGATGAAGTCTCCGAAGTTGGCTGGGTCTTATTTAATGCAAAAAAGTAACCACCCCCTCCCTCCCCCAACACCATCACCGCCACCTTTTTCTTGGGAGCCAGGACCAGTTTGCTGCTGTCCCATGTTGCTATATGACTTGTTGTGGACAATTTAAAAATTTGAATTGGGTATCATAACAAAGCATTTGAATGCCGTATTCTGAGTAGTTTTTTTGCATATAAGAATCTATCCGCTTGATCTGAGCAGACTCGGATTTGATGTCAGTCATTTGTTGGTCATCGGGCAGAGCACTGACTCGGTGGTGACCTGATCATGAGTTGTAATTCACTCTATTTCTGCCACCACGCCGCTCAGGAACCTGCTCCTGAGTTCAGTGACAACAGATTGACTGCAGCTTTGATTAAACTGATATTGAGAGACAACACTCTCTTCTTGCGTCCTCGGCGGTAATACGGAGGGACAAGTGTGAGGGAAATGTCACAACGTGGAGAGCTATGGAGTGGAAAGAGCGGCCTTTGGACCAGAAGCTCAAAGCCCCTGGTAAAATGATCTAAGTGGTTTTGGAACATGGCCATGAGCCTCCTCCTCTGATTTATGCATGATGGAAGTGTGAAAGGGTTACAGACAATGTGCTGTCTGAGCTGAACACGCAGCTCCTTGCTTTTCTTAACTTGAATTAATTATTATTATCATCATCATCATTATTATACAGAATTTATAAAGCGCCAACATTAACCACTTACCGCACAATCATGAATATATACAGTGGGGAAAATTATTACGTTATTTGAGCCCCTGCAAATTTTGTAAGTTTGCCCGCTTACAAAGAAATGAAGGGTCTATCATTTTTATCATAGGTGTATTTTAAATGATAGAGACAGAATATCAACCAAAAATCCAGAAAAAAACTAATGCTATAAATTAAGTTACAGTTCAGTGAGTAAAATAAGTATTTATCCCCAAGCAAAACATGACTTAGTAGTTGGTAAAGAAACCCTTGTTGGGAAGCACAGAGGTCAGACGTTTCTTGTAGTTGGTGACCAGGTTTGCACACATCTCAGGAGGAATTTTGGTCAACTTTTCTTTACAGATCTTCTCTAAATCCTACCCTCTTCTCACCCGCCGGCCGTCAAATGACGTCTGGGCGGCGCAGCTCTCGTTCTAGGTGGATGTCATATGATGGCCCTCCAGAACGATCGCTCTCACGCACCCCGGGGGCACGCAGAGTGGCAATCACAGCCGCGCCATGTTGATAGGTCACAGCGCCATCCCGATCTGTGTAAAGAGCAGCTTCTTTAACCATGTGATTGGCTGTGTCCAATCACAGGCAGTCACATGTAAACACGGAGATGCCGGTAATCGGCGCTCCTCGCCTCACACTGACAGAGTGTGGGAAGAGGAGAGACGATCAGCGGCATCTCCTCACAGAAGCAATCTAGGGATGTAACCAGGGCAATGATCAAGAGGTGCCTTGATTACAATTAAGTGCCAAACAGTGCCAGCAATGCCACTGTCAGCAATCAGTGCCCACAATTGGCACCAATCTGTGCCCACAAGTGCCAGCAATCAGTGATGCCAGTCAGTGCTGGCTATCATTGCTGCCCATCAATGCTCGTTACTGCTGTCCATCAATGCTCATCACTGCTGCCCATCAATGCCACCCATCAATGCCCATCAGTGCCGCCTATCCGTGCTGCCTATCTGTGCCACCTATCTATGTTGCCTATCTGTGCCCACAAGTGCCACCTATCTGTGCCCACCAGTGCTGTCTATCTGTGCCCAGTGCCCACCAGTGCCATCCATCAGTGCTGCCTATCAGTGCTACCTATCAGTGCCCATAAGTGTGGCATATTCATGCCTACTCATCAGTGCCACCTAATCAGTGCCCATAAGAGCCGCCTCATCAGTGCCCATATTTGCCACCTCATCAGTGCCCATCAGTGCTACCTCATCAACGCCCATCAGTGATCAATTTACAAAATTTACTAACAGAAACTAAGACTTTTTTTTTTTTTTTTTTTTTAGAAAATTAAGAATAGAATAGACTATAATAGAATTGGTGGGCGTCCCCGCGATGGGTTATTTATGGGTGGTTCCTCACGAGGGGTTTCTGCACTCGAGGCTATCTAATTACCGGACCTCACGGTCCCTTCTCACACGGTCTGGTTTTTTCCCTTCCTACAAGGTAACTTTAACACCTCTGACCACTCTTTCTGGTTTTTCTCCGGTGAACTGTTTCTATTTACTTTGAACTAGCACTTCTTCACTTCACCTTCCACTGTGCACACTGATATCATGGGCGGTTTGTTTTGGTCTCAACCCTTCCTCCACTATTCTGATTCCCCCCTTTTTTCTCCATTTCCTCACGTTCACCTGCCCACCACCTATTTGGTTAACTATGTTCACTTTTTCACAGTATTGTCTCGTTTTTCCTGGTCCGCCCATGTGGCTGCCCATCCCCGCGGGGTGGCTCACCAGGGCTCCCAGTTGGGGACACTCTCGGATGCCTTTTGGGGCCCTGCCTCCACGCATTTGACACACACAACCTCAGTAAGTAACTACTGGCTTTGGGGGTTACTTTTATGTACCCCACCCCCAACCAACATCTTTTAAGTGTTCTACTTTGTTACTTATATTAGTTTCATTCCAGATACCAATTGCTCCTGACGAGTGGCACTTAAGCCGGACGTCATATTGTTATTTATTTCACATCTTTCACAAGCTTATGGAACTTCTACCTTTACAGGCCAATTAGGCCATAGGTCCCGCAGATATTAATTTGGATTACATTTTTATATAAATCTCTTTAGTGGTGAAACAGGAGATTTATTGTTATATCACATTACGATATTGTTATGTTATTTGCTTTTATCATGTATACTAAATTACAATTACTACCAGTATTACTTGTATGTTTATACTGTTTTATCATGTATTATACCTATGTTATCATGTACATCAGATATTGTTATACCTGTATCTGTGATGTATTCAATAAAATTCCTTAAGCCGCGTACACACGAGCGGACTGTATGGCGTACTTAGTCCGTCGAAACACATTTCAGCGGACAATCCGCTCGTGTGTGGGCTTCAGCGGACTTTTTCAGCGTGCAGTCTGGCGTACTAAGTATTTCGGATTTTTCGAAATTCTGTTCGTCGTACTTTGGTTTCAGCGGACAATCCGCTCGTCAGTAGGCTAGTTCGACGGACTAAGAATAGCGCATGCCCAGAAAGGATTTACACAGCGGAAGGGTGCTTTGCTGTGTATTGGACTTCCTATTTCTAGTCCCGTCGTACGTGCTGTACACGTCATCGCGCAAGCTTTCGATGGACTGTTTGTGCATCCGTGTGTGGTCAAGTCCGTTCAGTCGAAAGTAGGACCGACTGTCCGTCAGATTGTATGACGGACTAAGTACGCCATACAGTCCGCTCGTGTGTACGCGGCATTAGATTCACCTATTACCCTTTTGCAGTCTTGGGCTTCATATAAAGTCCCATTTTCCCCTTTGCTTAGCCCCCTTTCTTTGAACCAGATTGGGATGGAAATGCCTGACCTTACCAGGTCAGGGTTTCAATTAAAGTCCCTAGGGATGGAAATACGTGACCTACCGGCCATGGCTTCCTTAAAGTCCCTAAAAAAAAACCTCTTGTTTATGATATAATAGAATAGAAAAGAAAATAATAAAAAAAATAGAATAACATAGAATAACATTCAAATAGAATTGATTTGAATTTGAATTAGAATAGATTATAATAGAATAGAAAATAACAGAACAGTATAGAAAAAAAAACAATAGAATATAATAGGATAGGATAGAAAGAATATAACCATCTTCCAAAATTTGAATTTCAAATAGAATAGATTTGCCTAGAAAAAAATAGACTAGAATAAAAAATAAAATAATTGAATAGATTAGAAATTAATAGAATAGAATAAACAAATAGAAAAAGAATACAATTTAAAAAAAAAACAATAGAATAGAAAAAATATAACCAAAAAATACTGAACCTCAAAAATTGGATTTTAAGGGCAATTCAAAGAAGAAGAAAAAATAATAATAGTATAATAAAGGAAATGATATGTATAAAAAAAAGTACATTTATTTTTACAAAATACAACATATAAAAACAAGATTCTTGTCGAAAAAAACCACAAAAACAGCACAAATGCATACATAGAAATGTTCTGTTGTTATACAATTATATATAAAAGTAGTGAAGTCCCGCGGGCCACTGGTTGGGCACCCCTAGCATAGACCATATCAAACCGATAGCCCAGAAGATAAGTAGCAGAGAAGTCCAACGCGTTTCGAGAAAATGCATACAATATACTCTTCATCAGGGACAGTTATCACCTATATCGAATAAATTGATCTGGAACAGAGATTTGCCTAGTATCCAAAAACTCATCCTTGTAGCTTGCAACTGCCTTTCATCACACAAAATGGGCCATAGGGTAAAAAACCCAACAAGAGCATCAAAAGACAAGGAGATCCAATAAATGTCCTGCTCCTTATGAAGAAATAATATGTTGGTCTGGATCTTCCTAGATCTTTTTGTTCCAACCACGAAGGTGCCTTACTCCCTCTTGTCAAAATTGGGGACTTGGGTAGTAGGCACCCTGTAGCGCATGGTCCTGCCCCTTGCTCGGGTGCATTGTGGTAGGGGTTACTACAATCTGGGCTTTCTCCCCCCTTCCTTGAATTAGGAAGAGCCGGACTAGCTAACTAACTAGAAGCAGCTAACTAGCAGCTTCTACATAAATAACAATGCAGTACAGGCAGGGCTAAAATACTCACAGGCACCCTGCTTACTTATTGATCCTGAGTGCTGAGGGATCTATTTTCACTGGGGTGGGATGTGTAGTGTTTGCGGGGGGAGAGGCCTTTTGTTGCTGGGGGGGTGTATTCTTGCTTGGGGGGTGTACTGTTGAGGTGGAGCCTACTGTTTCTGGCTGCTGGAGGGGGGTCTATTGCTGCAGAATGGCGTCTATTGTTGCTGGGGGGGGATATTTTATTGTTGCAGGGCTGTCTGCTGTTGCTGAAGAGGTCTGTTGTTGTTGGGGTATCTATTGTTGCTGCAGGAGGTCTGCTGTTTTTGGGGTGGATCTATTAATGCCGGGGGAGATCTATTGTTGCTTATGGGGGAATCTATTATTGCTGGCAAGGTCTATTGTTGCTGGGGAGGTCTATTGTTGCCAGATGTGATCTATTGTTGCTGGGGGTTCTGTTATTGGTGGCAGGGTTTGTTGTTGCTGGGGGGGTCTGTTGTTGCTGGAAAGATCTGTTGTTTCTTGGGGAGGTCCATTGCTGCTGGGGGGATCTATTATTGCTGGCAGGGTCTGTTGTTGCTGGGGAGGTTTAGTGTTGCTGGCTGCAGTTTTATTCATTTTCTTGTTATCATTAAGTCATTAAGCGGTGGGGGAAGGAAGGGGGGGGGGGACCACTCAGAAGTGGGGACGGGTATCTGCACCCCCCCGAAAGGTGCCAATTATGAAAGCGGAGGGGAGCAAACAAGCAAAGCTTCCTCTTTTGGGTGGAGTTCCGCTTTAATAACGTATTTAGCACCAAAAAAGATTCATGCATTGCATAAATCTATCTATGACCACCGGTGAGGCTGCATTTGATAGGCACAGTGGCTGCATAGGATGGGCACAGTGACTGCATTCAATATTGCACAGTGGCTGCATTTGATGGTGCACAGTGGCTGCATAAGATGGGCATAGTGGCTGCATACGATGGGCACAGTGGCTGTATTTGATGGGGCACAGTGGCAGCATTTGATGGACTAGTGGGAGCATTTGATATGGTACAGTGGCTGTGTTTGATGGCACAGCAGCGGCAATTAATGGGCACAGTGGTTGTGTTTGATGGCACAGTGGCTGTATTTGATGGTATAGTGGGAGCATTTGATGGGGCACAGTGAGGCTGCATTTGATGGGCACAGTGGCTGCATTTGATGGGCACAGTGGCTGCATTCAGTGTTGCACAGTGGCTGCATAAGATGAGCACAGTGGCTGCATAAGATGGGCACAGTAGCTGTATTTGATAGGGCACAGTGGCAGCATTTGATGACACAGTGGGAGCATTTAATGGGCACAGTGGCTGCGTTTGATGGCACAGTAGGAGCATTTGATGGGCACAGTGGCTGCGTTTGATGGCACAGTGGGAGCATTTGATGGGCACAGTGGATGCGTTTGATGGTACAGTGGCGGCAATTAATGGGCACAGTGGTTGTGTTTGATGGTACAGCGGCAGCAATTAATGGGCACAGTAGCCGCGTTTGATGGCACAGTGGCAGCAATTGATGGCACAGTGGCCTCGATTGATGGTACAGTGAAGCTGCAATAGATGGGGTTTTTTTTTCAGAATTTTTCAGTTTGTTTGCCCCCCCCCCCCCAAAAAAATTTTTGATCACCAGCCGCCACTGGATCTAGTGTTCTGCATCCTTCCAATGCAGAATCTCATTCACTGTGCTTTACCCAATTAAATAAAGCAATCAAGCGTCCCTAAAATCACCCTTCGATATACCGACGGCAATAAATGTAGACCCTCCCTTAAAATCCAGTTCTCAAACAATGTGCATGATGAAAAGTTGCCGTTGCAAATGTGAACTTTCTAAAAAGCACCGCCGCTAATCAGCAGGTCGCATCCAGATAATTGAGCTGGTTGTCAGCGTGCGATGACTGTACGGCGCGTTTCTGTTCCCACTCTCCTAACAACTGCTTGCGTGTGTAAGAAGGCGAGTGGATCTCCGCAGTGTACGGGTGGAAGGTGTGACATTTCCCCTGCAGGTACACAGCTGACTCACTATTTGCTCTTCTTCATCTCTGTTTTCTTCTATATAGTATATGACAGTCAGGGTACAAACAGCCATTTAACTCATTCGGGCCTAGAGGGCATAGAGCTCTGGGAGGGATCACACTTCTCGTTTATCAATTAGCCGAATCACTAAAGTGTATCTGAGCTCCAGCAATACATTTCTCTTTTCTTTTTTTCTTTTTTTTTTTTTTTGGTCTGTTAAATACACTCAACGCCGGCCACTTTATTAGGTACACCTGTTCAATTGCTTGGTAACACAAATTTCTAATCAGCCAATCACATGACAGCATCGCAATGCATTTAGGCATCTAGACGTGGTGAAGACAACTTGCTAAAGTTCAAACCGAGCATCAGAATGGGGAACAAAGGGGATTTAAGTGACTTTGAACGTGGCATGGTTGTTGGTGCCAGATGGGCCCTGGACTGAGTATTTCAAAAACTGCAGATCTACTGGGATTTTCACACACAACCATCTTTCGGGTTTACAGAGAATGGTCCGAAAAAAGAGAAAATATCCAGTGAGCGGCAGTTGCGTGGAGGAAAATGCCTGGTTGTCAGAGGAGAATGGGCAGACTGGTTGGAGATGATAGAAAGGCAACAGTTAAGCCCCATACACACTATCAGATTTTCTGCTGATTTTTTTTCCTTCAGATTTACCAAAACCATGTAGTGCAAGGGCATGCCTGATTGCATACAAATTGAAATTCCTAAGGTTTGACCTCATATTATATGGTTTTGGTAAATCTGAAAGAAAAACTCAGCAGAAAATCTGATAGTGTGTATGGGGCTTAACTCAAATAACCACTCGTTACACCCGAGGTATACAGATTACCATCTCTGAATGCACAACACATCGAACCTTCAAGCAGATGGGCTACAGAAACAGAAGACCACACCGGGTGCCACTCCTCTCAGCTAAGAACAGGAAACTGAGGATAAAATTCGCACAAGATCACCAAAATTGGACAACAGAAGATTGGAAAAACGTTGCCTGGTCTGATGAGTCTCGATTTCAGCTGTGACATTCAGATCTCCACACTCACCAGATCTCATCCAATGGCCTCCACACTCACCAGATCTCAATCCAATAGAGCACCTTTTGCATGTGGTGGAATGGAAGATTGGCATCATGGACGTGCAGCCGACAAATCTGCAGAAACTGTGTGATGACATTATGTCACTATGGAGCAAAATCTCTTAGGAATGTTTCCAAAACCTTACTGAATCTATGCCACGAAGAATGAATGAAGGCAAAAGGGGGTCCAACCCGGTACTAGCAAGGTGGACCTAATGAAGTGGCCAGAGAGTGTATAATATTGAAAGTTTTTTGTTTTAACTGTGACAAAAAAAAGGTACCTGATTATCCAACCAGAAACCTTGTGAGCTGATACCTTCCTCCACTCTCTACCACTGCCTATCTTCATGGACTACACCCCCCCCCATTCTATAATTATTCCTATGGTGACAACCATGGTTCCCCCTTTAAATAGCATGGTTGTCACCCTAGGGCAGTTAGTGTGTTCCTAGCAGGATCACCAGGTGAAAGTAAAGAAGAAATAGGTGTGAAAAAAGAAAATGAATGCAGCCGCCATATCTAAGGTGCAATCAGCTGAAATGTTCTTGGGTTTAGATACACTTTAATTATTTAACGGATTGGCTATAGATGCAAACAGATACAAAAAACTTGCGTACTGCATGACATAATTATATGGCGGCAGAGTGGCTCTCCTGCACCAGGTCACCTACCTAGTACATGATCCGGCACGTCCAGGTAGAGGGCGCGCCAGCTACGGTATGATAAGTCACAGCACAAGCCGATCCGCAGGTGCTAGAGCTGCACGATTCTGGCTAAAATGAGAATCACAATTTTTTTGATTAGAAGATAGATCACGATTCTCTCATATTTCTTGTGGCGTTTTCATTTTTTTTATTTTTTATTTATTGTAGTGTATTTTAGCCAAAAAAATGTGTTTGAAAGACAGCTGGGCAAATGCGGTGTGACATAAAATATTGCAGCAATTGCCATTTTATTCTCTAGGGTCCCTGCTAAAATATATATAATGTTTGGGGGTTCCAAGTAATTTTCTAGCAAAAAAATATTGATTTTAACTTAAGAAAGAAGTGTCAGAAAAAGATTTAGACTTTAAGTGTTAAACTTCCTGCATTTACACTTGTTGAAAACTTGGCAGACTGGATTTTTTCTTTGCACACAGAAGTTTCCCTTTGATCTAGGAAGGAAGTTAGTTACAATGTTTAATTTTAAAAATTTGACAGACTGCCCGGGTGTTTTCTTTTGACAGCTGAGTGAGCAGATAAGTCTCTCCACTTGTTATATGAAAGAATTGGCAAACTCTGCAATAGAGATCGTCAGAGGGGTTGAATCGAGATTGCAATTTTTTAACGATTAATTGTGCAGCTCTAGTGGGTGCTGGGCAAATTATGTCCTCCGCACCCGCTGATACCCTATCCAAGTTCAAAATCTCTCAATAAAATACAAACATACGGACTGTTCATTGTCTCAAGAGTGACTGGGAAGTGAATGCCGGGCTGGGGCAGGGTGACAGGTGGGTCGCATCACCACGCCGCCCAACATTTTGAGATGGGAATGAGGGACACCTACTAGCAAATGTATGTAGGCACGCCCCCTACCACACCCCCTTAAAGGAGAATTAACCCCCCAAAAAAGGTTAATTAAATACACAAGGGCTTTTTTTACCACTACTATTCCTTTATATTGGCTTTTAAAATGTACAAATGCAGTAATTTATAATTTATATGAAAAGTTTAGCACTGGAAAAGCATCCAGAGGGGAATATTTTTTTTTTTCACAACAAAAGTAGAGTTACACTTTAAATAAATAGTGGTCTATTCTTGTATCGACCTTACGCTTACAATATGTTACTTTTATCAAATATACAAAGTGCAACAATTACACAATTACAAAGGTAACACATATATATATATATATATATATATATATATATATATATATATATATATATATATATATGCGCTCTTATCCCTCCTGTATTGGTTTGTATTGTAAGTGTACTGTCTGCCCTCATATTGTAAAGCGCTGTGCAAACTGTTGGCGCTATATAAATCCTGAATAATAATAATAATAATATATATATATATATATATATATATATATATACATAGTAACTTATAGTTACTAAGTAACTTGTGAATCTTCTTAGATGATCTCTAAACAGTAAGTATGAAACTTAAACCCAAAAATACAAAGTGCGGATAATGCCCAAAAAAAGTGCTGTATTCCAAAGTGCTATTCTGTATCAAAAACAAAAAATGTCCTTGTGAATCACAGTTCCATCAATTGCAATCCAGTGGAGAACTCCAATTTATTGTGGCGTTACGTTACCCCCCCCCCCCCGCAGCAACCGCTGGTTATGCTGGGTTCTCTGTTCGCTCTTACCTCAACCTTGGCAAAGACCTCAGCACTGCTGACACCTCTGACACAACAATAGGTAGAGACCAGTGGCGGCCCATTCATCAGGGGCGTCGGAGCACCGCCCCCCCTCTATCCACAACCGCCATTCCCATGCTCTAGCCATGGGCGCTATTTTGAAGGACATCGCCACCCCCTATTCATGCGTCCAGGTGTCCTTTGAGGATGCCGGGCGTGTAAATTACAGCGGCCGTGGGTAGTTTTTTTTTAAGCACTTGATTACAGCCAGAGGCTCTAATAGCCTTCAAGATAGGGTGGGCTCGTGGTGCAGAGCATTGCGCCAAGAGCCCACCCAGGTGTTACAACAGAAAATAAATATTCACTGTTGAAACACTGATCCTCAATCCGGTCAATCAGAAGCAGGTCTGAGACCCGTTGACTGATTGGCCAAAAAGAGACGGGTCCCAATAGGCCGCTGAAGAAGAGGGAGGAAAGGGAAGTCGCTGAGATGCCCGTGGAGAGCAGGGGAAGGGAAAGCCACCGCTAAGCAAGGGAAGCCGCCAGTGCAGCAGACCCACCCAACTGACTGGGGGGGGTACTGTTTGGCTGATCATTGAAACACTGATCGTCAATCTGGCCAATCAGAAGCAGGTCTGAGACCCGTTTACTGATTGGCCAAAAAGAGAAGAGTCCCAATATACCGCCGAGGAAGATTGAGGAAACGGAAGCTGCCGTGATGCCCGTGGAGAGCAGGGGAAGGGAAAGCCACCACCAAGCAACGGTAGCCACCAGTGCAGCAGACCCACCCAACCAACCAACCGACTGGGGGGGGATACTGTTTGGCGCCCCTCCCCAAAATAAAATTACCACTGGCCGCCACTGGTAGAGATTAATAGCTTTTGTTAATACCTTATGGTCTCTCTGAAATGAAACTGGACACCTTGTGGTAAAGTAACAAAGTATATTACTAAATAATATTCGGACAAGCAGAATTTTTGCAGAATACCATATAATAAGGCTTCACTTGATATATTTAGAGCACTACCTTAAGTTCAAGTCAAACCAGCATAAACGGTAGCTCGTCTCACTAAATGAGCAGCATAGGGCAACAACAAACCGGTACCAATGCAGATCAGGGCTACCTTGCCTATGGGCACTTGGGGTGAGAGACCTTAGCCTAGGCTTTCTAGAAACATAGAAAGGTAAATATGCTGAAAACTGGGTTCTATTGTGGGTGATATGTGTAGTCTTTAACCATTTTAGCTCCGGAAAGTTTTATCCACTTCCTGACCAGGCCATTTTTTTATTTTTTTTGCGATACGGCATCATCAATTTAGGCTAATATGCATCCTGCTCCATTTTTTTTAGTAAAAATAAAACAAATAAGCATATATTGATTGGTTTGTGCAAAAGTTATAGTGTCTACAAACTATGGGATATATTTAGGGACTTTTTATATTTTTTATGATCTTTACTAGTAATTGCGGCGATCAGCGATTTATCAGATCAGTGACCCATCCATTGGGGGCGCCGGAGCACCGCCCCCTCTATGCATGGCGGCCACCCCCATGCTCTAGCCATGGCCACTATTTTGCAGGACATCGCCACCCCGTATTCATGCCCCAGGTCCTTTCAGGACGCTAGACGCATCATTGCAGGGTACAAATTGGACACTAAGTGACACTATTTGGAGACCAGTGACACCAACACTGTGATCAGTGCTAAAAAAATACACAGTCACGGTATAAATAACACTGGCAGGGAAGGGGTTAACACCAGGGGCAATCAAAGGGTTAAGTGTGTGCCTGGGAGGTGCTTTATAACTGAGTGAGGAGTGGATACACTGGAGGAAAAGAAAGATCGTGTTTCAGCTTAGCTGAAACACAAGATCTCTCTTTTGCTCCCTGACAAATAAGCGGTTTGCCTTATTTACATAGGCACACCGCTGCGCGATTCTCCACAGAATGATTGGCGGGTCGAGGTGGCCATCGCAGCTGCCGAACCAGCTGATTGGCTCCCACTGTGTCCAATCACTGTGTCCGCCGGGAGCAGTGCTCTGGTGGCGCGCACGCCCCCCCCCCCCCCCACACCACATGCACAAAATCACATACAGGTCCGTGATTTTGCGCAGCTGGGCCACCCTGCTGCAGTATATATGTGGTGGACGATCCAGAAGCAGTTAAGGTTAGTCTTCTGCCGGCTACATAGGGGCCCTTGAAGATGTTGACATTGGTCGTTGGTCCTGAAACCAATGCAGAACTAAATGTCTGACCGGACTTCCCAGTTCTATTTGTCTCTCTCTAATACAAGACTTTCCCTTCTTCAACTGCCCACCAGCTTTCACTTTTTCTATTTATCTCATCCCCCAACCTCTAGGCACATTGGATCTTGTAGTTTTTCTTGCTTACAAAGATATTGACATCTCTTCTGGCCCACACTGCATCTCCTAGCATTCAGTGCTCTAGGCTAAAAAGGATCAACAGTTCTTAATCTGAATAAGCTCCATCTTGTAGTAAAGAAAAAAAAAAAAAGGAGCTGCGTTCAGGAAATATTCACCTTATTAATGCATTGAAAGGCCTGCATGTTCCAGTAACAGTTATTCTGGTTACAATATCTATCTGTTGCTTTAAGCCCACATCATACAACTGCCTGAGACCCCTATGTGGTTTGCTGACAGTGCCACCTTCTATAGTGTCCCAATTAAAATGCACACTCACCAGTAGGGTTGCCACCTTCTCTTCAAGCCAAACCCAAACATTTTAGCGGCACACAGCAATTTGTTTTTTCATAGCATATACACTATAGGGCTGCGAAGAACCTGGGATGCCTTTGGGTGCTTCAAGGAGAGTAGTAATGCTATGGGTGCCATGGTGAACAGTGGATGTGGGAAAACTGCATTAACAGTGGGAAGGGCTTAAAGGGCCATAGTTAAATAAAACAAAAGCATTCCTGTACAGATAAAATATACTTAGATTAATAAAACAGTCAGTGTAAAAACATGAACTTAGGCTACTGTACGAGTGGACAGTATCAGTAGGGAGGAGGATGGTGTCAGTAGGGCAGAGGTTGGTGTCAGTAGGGAGGAGGATGGTGTCAGTAGGGCAGTGAACGCTATGAGTAGAGCAGTGTAGAGTGTCAGTAGGGCAGTGGACAACATCAGTAGAGTAGTGGATGGTATCAGTAGGGCAGAGGTTGGTATCAGTAGGGCAGAGGTTGGTATCAGTAGGGCAGAGGTTGGTGTCAGTAGAGTAGGGGATGGTATCAGTAGGGCAGAGGTTGATATCAGTAGGGCAGAGGTTGGTGTCAGTAGAGTAGTGGATGGTATCAGTAGGGCAGAGGTTGGTATCAGTAGGACAGAGGTTGGTATCAGTAGGGCAGAGGTTGGTATCCGTAGGGAGGAGGATGGTGTCAGTAGGGCAGTGGGCGCTATAAGTAGAGCAGTGTAGAGTGTCAGTAGGGCAGTGGACAGTGTCAGTAGAGTAGTGGATGGTATCAGTAGGGCAAAGGTTGGTATCAGTAGGGCAGAGGTTGGTGTCAGTAGAGTAGGGGATAGTATCAGTAGGGCAGAGGTTGGTATCAGTAGGGAAGAGGTTGGTGTCAGTAGAGTAGGGGATGGTATCAGTAGGGCAGAGGTTGGTATCAGTAGGGCAAAGGTTGGTATCAGTAGGGCAGAGGTTGGTGTCCATAGGGAGGAGGATGGTGTCAGTAGGGCAGTGGGCGCTATAAGTAGAGCAGTGTAGAGTGTCAGTAGGGCAGTGGACAGTGTCAGTAGAGTAGTGGATAGTATCAGTAGGACAGAGGTTGGTATCAGTAGGGCAGAGGTTGGCATCAGTAAGGCAGAGGTTGGTGTCAGTAGAGTAGTGAATGGTATCAGTAGGGCAGAGGTTGGTGTCAGTAGAGTAGTGAATGGTATCAGTAGGGCAGAGGTTGGTGTCGGTAGGGAGAAGGATGGTTTCAGTAGGGCAGTGGGCGCTATCAGTAGAGCAGTGTAGAGTGTCAGTTGGGCAGTGGACAGTGTCAGTAGAGTAGTGAGCTTGCCAGTAAGGCAGAGGTTGGTGTGAGTAGGGCAGTGGAATTTGTTAGTAGGGCGGAGGATGGTGTCAGTAAAGAAAAAAAAAAGTATTATTATTTTTTTACAATTTTATTTTTCATTATACATTTTAAACTTTTTTTTTTAAAAGGCCCTGTCCACCTACATAGCTCTTCTCTAATTGAGCCATCTGCCATCTGCAGGAGTTAGTGGGTGTTGTGTGTGCCTCCAGCACAATATGCACTACCCAATTGCTGGTTTTCCCATCTCCTATCAGGCCATTACCATGTCTGGAAGGCCAGCAAGGAGAGGCAGACAGGTGCGAGCCGATAAAAGAGGGCAAACGCGCTCTGTGTCTAGAGACAACAGTGCTGGTCGTGGACGCGGTGCATCGTCATCATCAGCACGTGGCCATGGGACACACTTGTCCTTCCTTTCGGCAGCTGGACATGTTGAGCCGCAACATGCCGAAGACTTGGTAGAGTGGATGACCAAGCCCTCTTCATTCTCCTCATCCTCTCTCACCCAGGCTCAGGGTACTAGCAAAGCAGCTGCCAATGCATCGTCTTCCCTCCTCTCAATGTCATCATCAGTGACTCCTTCCCTAGACCCACCACGTCCTCCTGAGGAGTCTCCTGAACTCTTTGAGCACAGTGTTGGGTACATGCTCCAGGAGGATGCCCAGTGTTTTGTAGGCTCTGATGATGATACTCAGCTAGAGGAAGGCAGTAGCTTGAGCGCAGAGAGAGGGGATGCTCAAGAAGGACAGCAATCTGGCAGTCATGTTCCACCAGCTGCACCATACTGCCAGGTTTGCTCCAGCGATGAAGAGGGAGGGGATGATGAGGGCACTGACTCCACGTGGGTGCCTGGTAGGAGAGAGGAGGAGGAGGAGGCACATGTCCAATGAGGCAGGATGCCCTTCGGGGACCAGCTTAGGGGCACCACACCGACTGAATCACACCGCAGAGCTCCTCCTGTGCAGGGTGCTGCCTCTGCGCGTTATTCTAAAAGTTATTTGGTGTGGGCCTTTTTTGAGACGAGTGCATCAGAGGCAATGTCCTTGCCTCGCTGGACAGGGCGGTCAGCGGTAAGGTGCATATTACCGCTCACTCATAGTCCAGCAGGCATGGACAGGGACGTTACCTGTCTTTCACGGCCCATTGGGTCACTCTTCTGGCAGCTGGGAAGGATGCAGGACAAGGTGCAGTAGTGTTGGAGGTTGTTCCGCCACCACGCCTCCAAAATGCTACTATTGGTTGTGACACACCTCTCTTCTCCACCCCCTCCTCTTCTTCTTCCTCCATGGCCTCTTCCAGTGCTCTGTCCTCAGAACCAGTGTTGCTCCGTAGGCGTTCCAGGGGCTACACAAGTACGCAGGCAAAACGATGCCATGCCGTGCTTGCGCTGGTTTGTTTGGGGGACAGGAGCCACACTGGGGCAGATGTTTTGTCAGCTCTGCAGGGGCAGGCCGAGAGGTGGTTGACGCCACGCCAGCTTAAGCCAGGAATGGTGGTTTGCGACAATGGCACCAATCTCCTCTCCGCCCTCCGACAGGGACAACTGACCCATGTGCCCTGTGTGGCTCACATCCTTAACCTGGTGGTGCAGCAGTTCTTGGGCAGGTACCCGGGCTTACAGGATGTCCTGAAGTAGGCCAAGAAAGTCTGTGTGCATTTCCGCCGATCATTTAATGCCTGTGCTCAGCTGGCTGAGCTCCAAAAGGAGTTGAACCTGCCAAAGAACCGCCTTATATGTGACATGCCCACCAGGTGGACCTCAACATTGGCCATGCTGCAGCGGCTGCACACACAGCAGAGGGTCATCAATGAGTACCTGTGCGACTACGGCACCAGGACAGGGTCAGGGGAGCTCGTTTTTTTCTCACCACGCCAGTGGGGCATGATCAGGGATGTGTGCACTGTCCTGTCACCGTTTGAGGAGGCCACAAGGATGGTGAGCAGTGACAGTGCATGCATCAGTGACACTGTACCTCTTGTCCACCTCTTGGAGCATACGCTGTGTGGAATAATGGACAGGGCACTTGAGGCAGAACAGAGGCAGGAAGAGGAGGACTTCCTTGCCTCTCAAGGCCCCCTTTATCCAGACAGTGTTCCTGCTGTGCCACCCATCACACAGGAAGAGGATGAGGAGGAGGAGGAGGAGGAGGAGGATGATTGTGTCAGCATGGAGGTGTCTTGCAGCAGTCTTGTAGAAGAAGAAGAACGGAAGGCGGCAGCGGCGACAGAAGACCGGGCCACCGCCTGTAAAAGAGCTATAAGAAGGCGCGGTGGCCCGGCAGAAGAACCGAAGAGGGGGACAAGACCCCCGAAGTCGGGAGAAGAGGCCAGCGGCGAGGAAGAAAGCCGGACTCCTCCGCTAGCAAAAGAGCTACAAGAAGATAGCAGAGGAGTCCGGCGAGAAGACCCCTGAAGATGGAAGACCCCGGAGCTGTGCAATAAAATATTTTAACCCTGTGTTGTGTTTTTTTTGTACTTTTTTTCACAGGTGAATGGGTAGGGGTACTGTTTAACAGGGGCATGTAATTACAATTCTCGATATAATATTTCACAGGAGGGCCCATTCCTGTGCCCACCCAGAGTAACTGTGAGGACTTATAGTGTTGTGGCACCAGCACCACAACCACCAAAGGTCAATTTTTCTACCACTGTTCAACAATGGCATGTAATTACAATTCTTGTTATAATCGTTCACAGCAGGGCGCTCCAGCGCCTACCAAGAGTCACTTTGAGGGCTTACAATGTTGTGGCAACACCAACACATTGTTCCGCCATTTCTGCAGAGAATATAGGGCAGGCCCCTACTTTCAAACATCCAATTTACAAACATCTCCTACTTGCAAACGGAAGGAGACAACAGGAAGTGAGATGAAAAAAGACGGACGGCAAAACAAATTATACAGGGGTGATAACCCTTCCCTATGTTTTCCAAAAAGCTTAAAAATAGATTTTTTGACTGGAGCTACACTTTAAAAATGTACCAGTTGAAAATTACAAACAGATTCTACTTAACACAACAAACCTGCACAGTCCCTGTCTTGTTTGCACCGCCTGTATACTGCTGTTCTGAGTATATAGGGCCTGGGTACGGGGTTCCCCTTAATATCCGTACAAGACCCAAAGGGGCTGGTAATGGGCAGGGGGGGCTACCCATGCCATTTTTCTCAATGATTTTCATCCATATTGCCGGAACCAGATATAACATGAAAAACCGCAAGCAGTTTTAAATGACGTTATTTCCGTTAAATGTCATTTTGTGCAAGGACTGTTCTAAACCCGGGAAACACATGGCACTTCACAAGCATACTATAGACAACCCCCAGGCACGATATTTAAAGGAATACCGTATATACTCGAGTATAGGCCGACCCGAATATAAGCCGAGGCCCCCAATTTACCCCCAAAAAAACTGGCAAACTTATTGACTCGTGTATAAGCCGAGGGTGAGACATGCCTGTCCATCCCTGTGTGTGTGTCCGTCCATCCCTGTGTGTCCGTCCATCCCTGTGTGTCCGTCCATCCCTGTGTGTCCGTCCATCCATCCCTGTGTGTGTGTGTGTCCATCCATCCATCCATCCCTGTGTGTGTGTGTCTCCATCCATCCATCCATCCATCCCTGTGTGTGTGTGTCTCCATCCATCCATCCATCCATCCCTGTGTGTGTGTGTCTCCATCCATCCCTGTGTGTGTGTGTATCCATCCATCCCTGTGTGTGTGTGTGTCTCCATCCATCCATCCATCCGTGTGTGTGTGTCTCCATCCGTGTGTGTGTGTGTGTGTGTGTGTGTGTGTGTGTGTGTGTGTGTGTGTGTCCAGCCTACCTGCACCTACACCCGCAGCAGATCGCAAAACGCAGTGCGGAAATGAATAGGGTTTGCAGTGTTAGCTGCATGGCAATATAGTGTGAACCAGGGCTGAGGACCCATTCACTTTGGCAGGGAAAAGGGAATAGTTGAGTCGCAGATTTATTCCCGCTGGCCACCCACACAGAGAAGACCATCCAGCAGCCACTTTGCGTCATAGCCACGACAAAAATCCCATCATGTTTAGTGGGCAGTACAGGTGTGTGTGTGTGTGTGTGTGTGTGTGTGTGTGTCCAGCCTACCTGTGTCCCGAGCCTTTGTCCCGAGCCTCCGTCCCGTGTCGTGCCTTGCCTTCGTCCCGTCCCGTCCCGTCCCGTCCCGTGCCGTGCCTTGCCTTGCCTCCGTCCCGTGCCCTCTTCGTCGGCGGCCATTGTAAAATTCAAAAGCCGCGCCTCCTCCTTCGCCTGTGATAGGCGGAACACTGAATTTCCCAGCAGCCTGTGTTCCGCCTATCACGGACGTCGTATCATCCTCGTCCGTAGTACGAGGATGAGACGATGCCCGTGATAGGCGGAACACAGGCTGCTGGGAAATTCAGTGTTCCGCCTATCACAGGCGAAGGCGGAGCCGGAGGCGCGGCTTTTGAATCATAGAATGGCCGCTGTCTGTCTGCTCGACACGCTGATCGAGCGGGCAGACAGCGATGACTCGAGTATAAGCCGAGGGGGGCACTTTCAGCCTCAAAAAAGAGGCTGAAAATCTCGGCTTATACTCGAGTATATACGGTATTTCACTTTTTTTTTTCTCTTTAATCGTCATTAAAATCAGTGCTCCCACCAAAACGGCCATTTTTAAAAACATTTTAGGCATTGACCCATATCCCTTGGAGCAGGAGCCACGTCCCCAAACCCTTTTTAGGACAGTATCTTGCATATTAGCCATTAAAATTAGCACTTTTTATTTCAAACGTTCGAGTCCCATAGACTTCAATGGGGTTCTAAAGTTCGTACGAATTTTCGGTCCATTCGAAAGTTCTGGTACGAACCGAACTGGGGGGTGTTCGGCTCATGCCTAGTAGTCGGTAAATATACGGGGGTTGAGCCCAAATAGTCAGTTGCAAAGACAGTTGTATTATAGAGACCTAGACTGGAGATACGGGAGGAAAGAGAGAATCCAAGCAAAGTAGAAGGCTTGTTAGCAACAGAGGCAACAGAGGTCTGTGCTGTGTGAATGGGGGGATTCTCACCTTGTCACTGGGAGTGAGGAGGTGGCAACCATGGCTGTGCTGGTGGAGCGGGACAGAGGCTTCATGATGTATGGTTACACGGGATGAGAACTTTACAATGAAGTTCTCGGAGTACCAAGTGGAACTGTTCAAGGAAAATGGCTCGCTTTTAAGTTGTGGTGTTGCCTTAATGCTGATTTTCGCATTGGCGGCAGCCCCTGTGCCTGTGTCCCCAGGCATTAGCAAGCACATTTGCGAGGGTGTCCCCATCGAGCGATGAGCCCTGCCCACAGTGACAGTTAATGTGTAGTGCTAGACTAGTGATTCTTGGAAGCAGAGATATCACCAACAGGGGTCCTGGATGTGGAGACTCAGGAGAGTATAACTTACTTCACCAGGTAAAGAAAACTTAAAATGGAACTAAAGTTAGAAAATAAGAATTGTGAGCAGGCAGATTTTTATTGCATAAGAGGCATGTCTGCTCTTCAATAAAACAAAACTTACCTGCCTCTTATCAATCTTCTATTGCATGCACACTGAGCTTCGCATGCGCAGATCAGCATATGCTCTCGGCATAGTGCCAGTGTGGCCTGGATATAAGACACCTATGCACATACGTGGGAGTCACGTCATCCCCCATTGGCCAATTAAGAGACCAAAGACCTGATACCCGGGAGAAGCACATGGCCAGCCGGAGTGGGATCCAATGGATGGAGGTGAGTTTTCAGTGAACTTTAATTCTGCTTCAATACCTGGCAGGAAGGCTTAGAGAGGAGTGGGAGGGATAGGAAAAAATTGATAAGTTTGTAGGCAGGACCAAAGTGGTATACCAGACTTGTGGAAGAACCATGAGACAGAATGCCTTGGCACTGCTTCTTTTATGATGAAGAGATTGACAAATTCAGTAGTCAACTATAAGACACAATAGTCAATTATGGCGCCATAGTAGCTTTGAAGTGCACTAGGTTATGGTCTGCTGAATACTGGTAAGGAAGTAGACTTTACTCTCAAGTGTTACTTCCAATTCAGCTGTGCCGGAGGAGTGCTCCATAGGAGGGGTGGTGGTTTGGTTAACTGTTGCTAGCTTTAGCTGCAACATAAGACGGTCCACAGCAACAGTGCAGTGTGAACTGGTTGGAAAGGAAACCTACACATCCCTACTTATCTGGAAGCTCTCCCTAATCTGCACCTGTGCTTTATCTACCCAGAGGAGCACTTTCCCTGTCTAGTGGCTCGACTGACATTGGTACTCTATATTTATAGGGTCCTACATCAAAATGGCCACCCAAATCTTGCAGGTCTTCAACATCCAACCAGATCACTATCCTCTTCAAGATGGCCATCTGGAACCCAAGATAGGAGACATTACCTTCTCATTGGACTCTTACCAACCTGAAGGGATGGCACAATTCCACCTTCAGGTTGGAGAATATACTGCAGCCTGCGCCAGCCTACAAGTTGGGCTTTGAAAGTATTAAAATGCCAACCAATGAGAATCAAATTTTAGCCAAAAATACCAATTTTGAGTAGTCTTGCCCTTTAAAAGCCATGGTAAGGGTCTTCAATCTGGCACTGACAATTACCATTTACATATATTACATCAATGGTAAATGTGATTAACCTATGAGCATGAGATGGCAGGGAAAAGAGCTGTAGGTGAAGCAGAAGTGATTCAAAATAAAACAGAGGAACGTACGACACATTAAAAAAAAAAAAAAAAACACACGCCGCCATTTATGAGCCCAGCTTATCACTATGGCAGGGTAATAAGGTCAATATGAAAAGAGCTGCAAGGCACATACCCCCCTAAACATGTGAGGAGTGGAAACGGACCGACCTTCTGTTGTAGAATCCAAACCCATTGAGTCAATTGCCAGAAAACATGACATGACCTTTCGGATTCAGTGAGCATCGGTTTCCCGAGCAGACTGCCGTGCACTTTTCCATTCACTGCTGCCCCCTCAGGGTCTCAACTCACCGGAAATAATAGCTTGCTTTAAAATCTGCACTCCTTTAATGAAAAAAAACAGAAGCACACACACATTCATACACACACATGGCACCCAGCTTGACCCGGGCAGCCGATTTAAGGAATGCATTTGTTTTTTGTTTGTATGTTTTTTTTTTACTCAGGGTCTTTAACGCAGGATTGCCTCCCTATTTTCACATCTTGTGCCTTTTATCTCATTACAGATCGTTTATTCTTCACTGTACTAGGACAGTGGGAGGCAGAGTTCAAACAGGCTATCATAAACCTACAACCCAGGTATACAGTGCATCCAGAAAGTATTTACAGCGCTTCACTTTTTACACATTTTGTTATGTTTCAGCCTTATTCCAAAATTGATTAAATTCATTATTTTCCTCAAAATTCTACAAACAATACCCCATAATGACAATGTGAAAGAAGTTTGTTTGAAATCTTTGCAAATGTATTCAAAATAAAAAGGAAAAAATTCCCATGTACATTAGTATTCACAGCCTGTGCCATGGCACTCAAAATTGAGCTCAGGTGCATGCTGTTTCCACCGATCATCTGTGAGATGTTTCTACAACATGATTGGAGTCCTGCTGTGGTAAATTCAGTTGATTGGACATGAGTTAACAGTGCATGTCAGAGCACAAACCAAGCCATGAAGTCCAAGGAATTGTCTGTAGACCTCCAAGACAGGATTTTATTGAGGCACAGATCTGGGGAAGGGTACAGAAACATGTCTGCAGCATTCAAGGTCCCAATGAGCACAGTGGTCTCCATCATCCATTAATTGGAAGATGTATGGAACCACCAGGACTCTTCCTAGAGTGGGCAGCCCGGCCAAACTGAGTGATCGGGGGAGAAGGGCCTTAGTTAGGGAGGTGACCAAGAACCCGATGGTCACTGTGACAGAGCTCCAGCATTTCTCTTTGGAGAGAGGAGAACCTTCCAGAAGACCAACCATATCTGCAGCACTCCACCAAACAGGTCTGTATGGTAGAGTGACCAGTAAAGCCCCGTACACACGACCGGACTTTTCAACTTCCAAAGTCTGACGGAATGATTCCGGCAGACTATTCGATCGTGTGTGGGCTGCAACGGACTTTTGATTCGCAAAAGTCTGACAGACTTTAGAAATGGAACATGCTTCAAATTTTTCCGCCAGAACTCTGCCGGACCCAGTTCCTACCGAGAAATTCGCTCGTGTGTATGCTAGTCCGACGGACTAAAACCGACGCTAGGGCAGCTATTGGCTACTGGCTATGAACTTCCTTATTCGAGTCCAGTCGTACGTCATCACGTTCGAATCCGTCGGAGTTTGGTGTGATTGTGTGTGGCCAAGTCCGCTCAGTCGGAAAGTCCGTCAGAACTCTGTCAGAACTCCGTCAGAATTCTGTCAGAACTCTGTCAGACCTAAGTCCGGTCGTGTGTACGCGGCATAAGAAGCCACTCCTCGGTTAAAGACACATGCCAGTCAAAAGGTGTTTGCCAAAAGGCACCTGAAGGACTCTCAGACCATGAGAAACAAAATTCTCTGGTCTGATGAAATAAGGATTGAACTCTTTGGCCTGAACGGCAAGCAAAATGTCTGGAGGTAACCAGACACCACTCATCACCTGGCCAATACCATCCCTACCAGGGCCGTCTTTAATATTGACCCTAGGCAAAAAATTTCTGGGCCCACCCCCATGCAATTTCGCTCTCCACCTGCCTGAACACCATGGACAGGGGTGGTGAGGGGGCCCATCAATAGACAGGAAACTCCTAGGGATCCTAGAACTCCTGGGATCAGTGGCAGTGCTGGGGGGAGGAGAGGGGAGGGTGTGTGTGATCAATGGCAATGTTGATTTTTTTTTTACCGACTAACAATATAAAGATGAGTTTCAACACTAGCCACCAATGCAATAGGGGTTTTCACTGACCACTAATGTAATAGGAGCATTCACAGTAACCACCAATGCAAGGTGGGTTTTACACTGACCACTAATGTAAGGGGGACCTTCACACTGGCCACTAGTGTGAATAAAAGGATTGTACCCCAAGCCCCAATGTAATCAGAAGATTTACAATGACCACCAATGTAAAAGGGATTTACACTGAACACTAATGTAATAGGAGCATTCACAGTAACCACCAATGTAAGGAGAGATTTACACTGACCACTAATGTAAGGGGGGGGCCTTCACACTGGCCACTAGTGTGAATGAAAGGATTCTACACCAAACCCCAATGTAATGAGAAGATTTACATCAACCACCAATGTAACTTCAGGACCTCTTCAGAACACGTTAGGCCACAAAACAGCAGAGCTCCATCTGGCAGCAAATCCCTAGGCCTCCCTCAGCCCAGGGGTAGAGAGAGAGCACATAACCTGTCGCAAATACTACCACTTTACACTTAGGGAAAAACCAGGTGAAAGACTATACAATCAGTCTGCGCTCACTACAGCCCAGCCAAAAACTAAACTGACATAGAAGCCCTTGTTTAGGACAAGTGGGCTACACCTGGAATTCCATGTCTATGAGAAGAAAACCACATAAACATAGGGAGAACATTCAAACCCCATGCAGATAGCATCCTGGTTTCGATCTGAACTAACCATTAAGCCAGTGTGCTGCCCATATGATAGAGATATGTCAATATATAGAATACAGTATGTAGTTAACTGAAAACCTAACAACTTCATGAAGACAACTTTTATTTTAGTCCAGAGATATTCAGTAAATTGAAGCTGAACTTCAGCAGTAATTTACATCTTCCACAGAAGCCAATTAGATACCTCATACTTACATTGTTCCAAGCTGGCCTTGCATATACTTTGAATACGATCCCCTCTTTCCCTTTACCTGACCATTCTTACAAGGCGACCAGGACAATAGACCTGCAACTCTATAGGTGCAGTAAGCCATCACTTACCGCTGCCTCTTTGCATTGCATGTAGGGAGTGGTTTGACTCCTATTTGCATAGCTCCTAGTAAGAGTCAGTAGATTGCATGGGTGAGGTTCTGGATGACAAAAACCTTCACTACAATGATGTCTGGACTATTTTTAAGGTATTAAACCCTCAATTTTAAGAACTTTTAGAAGCTGATTTAAGCACTTACTGAGTATGCCGCTTCTTTATCATTTAATCCTTGCGTTCCAGTTGAAGATCGTGCCATGACCATTGAACTAGGTTTTTGATTTCAGGG